>NW_028136302.1:600000-882000 GCF_964662115.1 Mustela nivalis | reverse complement strand
TTCACTCATATGTGGAATATAAGGAACAACACAGAGGATCATAGGGACAGGGTGGGAAACCTGAATTGGAAGATATCTGAGAAGGAGAAAAAACATATGAGACTCTTGACACTGGGAAACAAATTGAGCAGCAGCAGCAGCAGGCTGCCCAGGTTTGGCCTCCGTCTTGCACATCAGGACTCAAGCACAACTAGAGCATCATGGAGAATGGAGTACTGTGTGGCCTTGGAATCTAATAGCAGGATCTGATATTTCACTTCCAAATGAAAAATGGCTTCTTCCACACAGCACAGGAAAGTGGAGGATTTCTCAGGGGTGTGGCTCTGGAAGAAGTGCTTCTGATGGTTGAATTAATAGACACCAGGTAGAGAATACCTGCTGTTCCTCATCTGAGGAAGCAAAGGGCACCTGGGCAATAATCAATAAGGTTGCCTGTGGGTGGTTTCCCACCAACCACCCTGCTGAGCCAAGAGCATGAGAACCAAAGAGAAAATAACTTTCGTGGTACATCTGCAGTAGTAGGGCTGACCAGGTAGCAGAGCCCTATCCCTGGAGCAGTATGGCCTTCCCTCAAGAGTAATGGTCCACCACCATGGCCTCACAATCTCCCACCTGTCTCATCTGACAATGCATTCTGGCTCAGACCTGCTCACACGATGAGTCCTAAGATCCAGAGACTGCTTTCCGCCCCAGCTCAATGCTACTCACAGAGAAGCAAACTCCAGCCTCAGAAATGTATTCATCATTAGCTCTGGAATTCCCTTAGTTTGTCTACACTGGCCCACCCAGGTGTCTTATCCAAATCATTCCTCAAGTTCCCTAGGGTTCCAAGCCACTTTCAAGCTCCCCTTAGGAAGGCAGGTACTGGTCCAAGTAGAAAGACCAGCCAAGTGACTCTACATGCTGGAAACTTGGACATCATCTTCCCTGAACACCAACACCTCCAAGTCCAAGATTCAAACCTTTGCTCACTGTGCACTGAGGACCATGTCAGCATGAACACTATTTTTTCAAATCTCTTATATCCCATTCCTTCAAATCAGAAACCAGGCTCCAGTCACCACTTCCTTTTCCCTTCAGAGAAGTAAGGAAAATGATAGAATAAAACACTACATGTGTTGGGCACCTGGGTGTCTCAGTGGGTTAAGCCTCTGCCTTCAGATTAGGTCATGATCTCAGCATCCTGGGGTTGAGCCCCGTATCAGGCTCTCTGCTCAGCAGGGAACCTGCTTCCCCCTCTCTCTGCCTGCTGCTCTGCCTACTTGTGATGTCTCTCCCTCTGTGTCAAATAAAATCTTTAAACACACACACACACATGCACACACACACACACACACACACAAGATGGCGGAGAAGCAACTGGTTAAGACAACATCAGGTAGCAGGAGATGGGCTACATAGCTTGTCAAAGCATTGTGAACACCTACAAATCCAACAGGAGATCAAATAGAAGAAGAGAAACAATTCTAGAAACAGAGAATCAACCACTTTATGAAAGGTAGAACCAGCAGAGAAGTGAATCCAAAGTGACAGAAAGATAGACTTGTGGTGGGAGGAGCCAGCTCCTGGCAAGTGGCAGAATAACAGAGCACAAAATCAGAACTTTTAAAAGTCTGCTCCACTGAGGGACATTGCTGGAGAGGCTAAACTGGGATGAAGTCCATGCATGGTCAGCTTGGCCCCAGAAGGATCGGTCTAAGATCCTTCTGGTCACAGAAGCATCCGGGGTGTCTGATTATGAAAGAGCTCGCAGGTATTAGAGTGGGGTAGCCAGCTACAGAGACAGAGCAGAGAAGTGAGCTCTCAACTCGGGGTTACCTTGAACCGGGCACAGACTGGGTGAGTTCCGAGTGTGGCTGGAGACCAGGGAGATGGGAGTAATTGAGCACTTTTCTCTGAGGGCGCACTGAGGAATGGGGCCCCAAGCTCTCATCTATTCTGGGCTGCAGAGACTGGGAGGCCGGCATTTACATTCCCATCCTCCAGAACTCTACAGAAAGTGTTCAGGGAAGAAAAGCTCCCAAAGATTACTTAGTCTGGACCCTGGTAAAGGCGGTGTAATTCCACCTCCGGCAAAGGCACTTGAGAATCAATACAAGAGGCCCCTCCCTCAGAAGATCAACAAGAAATCCAGCCAAGACCAAGTTCATTTACCAAGGATAACAGCAAAATTCCAGAGGAGGAGAAAGCAAAGCATAGAATTCATGGCTTTTTCCCCATGATTCTTTAGTCTTGCAGTTAATGTTTTTTTAATTTTCTTTTTTTTTCTTCTGCAAATTTTTTTTTAAATTTTACCCTATCTTCTTTTAATGTTAACTAGTTTATCTTAACAATGCCTTTCATTGAAAAATAATCTTTTTTAACCTTCATTATTATAGTCATATTTTATCCTTCATTGTATCTAACTTTATTTTTGTATACACATGGGGTTTTTTATTCTAAAAAAAATTTGGGGAACAATTTCTTCTAATGGATCAAAATACACTCTAAATCTATCTTGGGCTTGTTCTAGTCTCCAGCCCGAGCAAATTCTCCCCTCTTTCTTTTTCTTTTTTCTCCTAACCAACTTACTTTATCAAATCCTTTTTTTAGAAAAATTTTTTTTAATCTTTATAGGCATATTCCATCCCTTCATTGTGTTTACCCTTAAATATGTTCTTCATTCTTTAAAATTTTGGGAGGTAGTTTCTTCTAAGAGACCAAAATACTCCCAAAATTAAGTAATTAAGTGGGTGACCCTGTTCTAGTCACCAGTCTAATATATATATATCTGTATATTAGACTGATTATATATATATATATATATATATATATATATATATATATATATATATAGTGGAAGGGAGAGAGATATATATATCTCCCTTCCACTATTTGGAGTCTCTTCTTAGTTAGTTAATGCACATTTTCCTGGGGTCTTTGCCACCCTTTGCCACCCTTCTTGAGATCAACAATCTCAAGAAGTGATTGAGACTTTCCTTATCTGGACAAAATGACAAGGCAGACAAACTCATCACAAAAAAAAGAACAAGGGCAGTACCAAAGGCTGGGGACCTAATCAATACAGATATTGGTAATATGTCTGATCTAGAGTTCAGAATGACAACTCTCAAGGTTCTAGCTGTGCTCGAAAAAGGCATGGAAGATATTAGAGAAACCCTCTCTGGAGAGATAAAAGTCCTTTCAGGAGAAATGACATAACTAAAATCTAACCAAGTTGAAAACAAAAAAGCTATTAATGAGGTGCAATCAAAAATTGAGGCTCTTACTGCTAGGATAAATGAGGCAGAAGAAAAAATAGTGATATAGTAGACCAACTGACAGAGAATAAAGAAGCTGAGCAAAAGAGAGACAAACAAATACTGGACCATGAGCAGAGAATTTGAGAGTTAAGTGACACCATAAGATGAAATTATTAGAATAATTGGGATTCCAGAAGAAGAAGAAAGAGAGAGGGGAGCAGAAAGTATATTAGGGGGAATTATTATAGAGAATTTACCTAATAAGGCAAAGGGAACAAGCATGCATCAAGAGATTCCCCCCTCAAAATCAATAAGAATAGGACCACACCCTGTCACCTAATAGTAAAATTTACAAGTCTTAGCAACAAAGAGAAAATCCTGAAAGCTGCCCAGGAAAAGAAGTCTGTAACACACAATTGTAAAAATATTAGATTGGCAGTGGACTTACCCACAGAGACCTGGCAGGCCAGAAATAGCTTCAAAGCACTAAACGAGAAAAACCTGCAGCCAAGAATACTATATCCAGCTAGGCTATCATTGAAAATAGAAGAAAAGATAAAAATCTTCCAGGACAAACAAAAACTGAATATGCAAAGAATTTGCAAACACCTAATCAGCTGTGCGGGATATATTGAAAGGGGTCCTCTAATCAAAGTGAGAACCTAAAAGTACTAGATCAGAAAGGATCAGAGACAATACACAGTAACAGTCACCTTACAGGCAATACAATGGCACAAAATTCGTATCTCTCAATAGTTAACCTGAATCTAAATGGGCTAAATGCCCCAATCAAAAGACACAGGGTATCAGAATGGATAAAAAAACAAAACCCATCAATATGCTGTCTACAAGAAACTCAATTTAGACCCAAAGACATCTCCAGATTTAAAATGATGAGGTGTAAAACAATTTACCATGCTAATGAACATCAGAAGAAAGCTGGGGTGGCAATCCTTATAGGATATCAATTAGATTTTAAGCCAAAGACTATAATAAGAGACGAGGAAGGACACTATGTCATACTCAAAGGGTCTGTCCAACAAGAAGATCTAGCAATTCTAAATATCTATGCCCCTAACTTGGGAGCAGCCAAGTATATAAACCAATTAATAGTAACAAAATCAAAGAAACACATTGACAATAATACAATAATAGTAGGGGACGTTAACACTCCCCTCACTGAAATGGAAAGATCTTCCAGCAAAAGATCAACAAGAAAATAAAAGCCTTAAATGACACACTGGACCAAGTGGAAATAACAGATCTCTTCAGAACATTTCATCCCAAAGCAACAGAATACACATTCTTCTTTAGCACACATGGAACAGTCTTCAGAATCATAAATCATGTCTCAACTGGTATCAAAAGATTGGGCTCAGGGCGGCTGGGTGACTCAGTGGGCTAAGGCCTCTGCCTTCGGCTCAGGTCATGATCCCAGAGTCCTGGGATCGAAACACTCATCAGGCTCTCTGCTCAGTGGGGAGCCTGCTTCCTCCTCTCTCTCTGCCTGCCTCTCTGCCTACTTGTGATCTCTGTCTGTCAAGTAAATAAATAAATAAACTTAAAAAAATTGGGATTATTCCCTGCATATTCTCAGACCACAATGCTCTGAAGCTAGAACTCAATTACAAGAGGAAATTTGGAAAGAACACAAATACATGGAAACTAAACAGCATCATTCTAAGGAATGAATGGGCCAACCAGGAAATTAAAGAAGAATTGAAAAAATTAATGGAAACAAATGATAATGAAAACACAACAGTTCAAAATCTGTGGAACACAGCAAGGAAGTCCTGAGAGGAAAATATATAGTGATATACGCCTTTCTCAAGAAATAAGAAAGGTCTGAAATACAGAAAATAAGCCTACACCTAAAGGAGCTGGAGAAAGAACAGCAAAGGAAGCCTAAACCCAGCTTTTCTGCTAAGGTCAGGAACACATCAGGGATGTCCATTATCACCACTGCTATTCAACATAGTACTAGAAGTCCTAGCCTCAGCAGTCAGACAACAAAAAGAAATTAAAGGCATCCAAATCGACAAAGAAGACAAACAATTACTCTTTGCAGATATATGACACTCTGTGTGGAAAACGCAAAAGGCTCCACTCCAAAAATGCTAGTACGTGTACATGAGTTCTGTAAAGTGTCAGGATATAAAATCAATGCACAGAAATCAGTTGTATTTCTTTACAACAACATCAAGACAGAACAAAGAGAAATTAAGAAGTCAATTCCATTTACAATTGCACCCCAAACCGTAAAATACCTAGGAATAAACCTAACCAAAGAGGCAAAGAATCTATACTCAGAAAACTATAAAGCACTCATGAAAGAAATTAAGGAAGACACAAAGGAATGGAAAAATGTTCTATGCTCCTGGATTGGAAGAACAAATATTGTGAAAATGTCTATTATACCTAAAGCAATCTGAACACTTAATGCCATCCTTACCAAAATCCCATCCATTTCTTCAACGAAATGGAAGAAATAATCCTAACATTTATATGGAACCAGAAAAGACCTCGAATAGCCAAAGGAATATTGAAAAAGAAAGCCAAAGTTGGTGGCATCACCATTCCGGACTTCAAGCTCTATTACAAAGCTGTCATCATCAAGACAGTATGGTACTGACACAAAAACAGACATACAGATCAAAGGAATAGAATAGAGAGCCCAGAAGTAGACTTCCGCTCTATAGTCAACTAATCTTCAACAAAGCAGGAAAGAATGTCCAATGGAAAAAAGACAGCCTCTTCAACAAATGGTGTTGTGAAAATTGGACAGTCACATGTAGAAAAATGAAATTGGACCATTTCCTTGCACCACACATGAAAATAGACTCAGAATGGATGAAGGACTGCAAGGTAAGATAGGAATCCATCAAAGTCCTTGAGGAGAACACAGGCAAGAACCTCTTCAACCTCAGCTGCAGAAACTTCTTCCTAGGAACATCGCCAAAGGCAAGGGAAGCAAGGGCAAAGATGAACAATAGGAATTTCATCAAGTGCAAAAGCTTTTTCACAGCAAAAGAAACAGTTAACAAAACCAAAAGACAACTGACAGAATGGGAGAAGATATATGCAAACCGCTAGTATCCAAAATCTATTAAGAGCTTAGCAAACTCAACACCCAAAGAACAAATCATCCAATCAAGAAATGGGCAGAGGACATGAACAGACATTTCTGCAAAGAAGCCATCCAGATGGCCAACGGACACATGAAGAAATGCTCCAAATCACTCGGCATCAGGGAATTACAAATCAAAACCACAATGAGATACCACCTCACACCAGTCAGAATGGCTAAAATCAACATGCCAGGAAGTGACATATGCTAGCAAGGATGCAAAGAAAGGGGAACCCTCCTACACTGTTGGTGGGATGCAAGCTGGTGCAACGACTCTGGAAAACCTCATGGAATTTCCTCAAAAAGTTGAAAATAGAACTGCCCTATGACCCAACTTTTGCACTACAGGGTATTCAGTCTAAAGATACAAGTCTAGTGATCCAAATGGGCATGTGCACCCGAATGTTTTTAGCAGCAATGTCCACAATAGCCAAACTATGGAAATAACCTAGATGCCCATTAACAGAAAAATGGATAAAGAAGATGTGGCACACACACACACACAATGGAATAATATTCAGCCATCAAAAGAAATGAAATCTTGCCATTTGTGACAACATGGATGGAACTAGAGAGTATTATGCTTAGTGAAATAAGTCAATCAGAGAAAGACAGCTATCATATGATCTCCCTGACATGAGTAAGTGGAGATGCAACGTGGGGGTGGTTCAGTGTTCGGAAAATAATAAATGTAACATGATGGGATCGGTAGGGAGACAAACGATAAGTGACACTTAATCTCACAAAATAAACAGGGTTTCTAGGGGGTGTCAGGAGACGGTGGTGGGGTTATGGACATCAGGGAGGGTATGTGCTATGGTGAGTGCTGTGAAGTGTGTAAACCTGGTGATTCACAGATCTGTACCCCTTGGGCTAAACTTACATTATATGTTTATATAAAAATTTTTAAAAATTAAAAAATAAACCAAAATAAATAAAAAATCCACACATACACTACACTTGCACAGCACACTTCGATCAAAATATAATTCCTTGGTCTTTCTCATATGGGCAGCCCTAAGTTACCCTTACTAATGAGAGATAACACAAGTTTAGTCATTATAAATATATATATATATATATATATATATATATATATATATATCCTTTTGTTTTTCCTTTTGACATTTGTATCTTGAAGACAGTGCCTACATTGCTTCCTTAAAATAACAATAATAATAATTCCATGGTCACATAAAAGTCTGGATCTTGGTAACCAGACAACATGGTTCTGGTTCAGATAAGGATGAAGACACAACCTCTTCCCAGGGAGCAAAGCCCACACACTCAGGGATCCTGACATGTCTCATGGGTGATGAGTTCCTTTGCTCCATGGAATTGTCTGAGTGCAAAGGATATAGGCACCCTTCAGGGTTCATTCTGTTTTCTTCATAAATTCCCCAGTTCAAGTCAATAGTGATTCACTGGGTCAGGTTTCAGAGACCAGGATGGTCTACCAGGTGAGCAGCAACCCCTATCTCCCCCACCCACTGTCAAGGAAGGCTAACAGGGGCTTGTGTGCCACTGGGAGCATAATGAGCCACACCCCAAGCTCCTAAACAACCTACACTGCTCCTCTGTTTCTCCCCCTCACAAAGGGCACAGCACCCTGTTACAGCTCTGAGTCTGAGATTTAATTAAAAAAAAAAAGTTTCTACTATCAGAAAGTGGTTCACAGAAGAGAAAAACATGAGTCCCCATGAAGGGTTTTTTAATTCCTCAAAAGATTGTTTTCCCATTGTTTAATTTAAACAGGAAATAAAAACACACAGATCTCCCCTTCCACTAGCAGGTATGATTCACTGTGGTGAATTCAAGAGCAGGAAATAAGAATAATAGCCATTCTGATGACTCGCCATTTCCATAATCAAAGTTTTTTTTTTTACGCTTTTATTTATTTTTCAGAGAACGAGAGAGGAGCGAGAGTGAGCACAATTAGACAGAGAGGCAGGCAGAGGCCGAGGGAGAAGCAGGCTCCCTGCCGAACAAGGAGCCCGATGTGGAACTCGATCCCAGGATGCTGGAATCATAACCTGAGCCGAAGGCAGCTGCTTAACCAACTGAGCCACCCAGGCGTCCCTTCCATAATCAAAGTTTTGAAACTTCACTGACATGCAAAGAAAGGAGCACAAACCAACATCTCGTCCTGGCAGCACAGAGCAGTCAGAATTGGAGTCACAGGGACAGACAATGAGGTTGTGTGTGTTGGGTGAGGCTGGTGGCACAGAAGAAGGTGTTCTGCCAGTTCTCCACCTGTGGCTCACTTGTCCTCATCCAGGAAACTGCTCACAGCTCTGACCTGTCACAACTGTCACACGGGAGACACAGCCACCCCCTGGAGCCAGTCCTGCCCACAACCTGTTGCAGAATGCACTCAGCTCTACTCTGGGACCCCTGTAAGCTCTACTCAGACCTGGAATTCCCCTGTCTGCCAGAAAGCTCCAGGATTCCTTCTCCTTCTTCCAAAATTACACTGGCCCAAGGCTTTCATGAGAAATGCAGAATGCTACCTAATGAATGGTTAACACCTACTTTTGCCTTCTGTCATATTTCTCTCAACTTACCTCCTACCTGGTAAATGGTCACTAACCTACCAATGGAATCTGAATGTGCTCTGTGACCTGACACTTTCATTATAGCCTTCTGAGGACTCCTTGTGCAATAAAATTCCATATCTCATGACAGGAGGGTTTAAATCTATTTCTGTAAAGATTTTATTTATTTATTTAAACAGAGATCACAAGCAGGCAGAGAGAGAGAAAGGGAAGCAGGCTCTCTGCTCAGCAGAGAGCCTGATGTGGGGCTCAATTCCAGGATCCTGGGATCATGACCTGATCTCTACCGAAGGCAGAGGCTTTAACCCACTGAGCCACCCAGGTATCCTGTTGGGGGCAAGGATTAAAACTGTTATTTACAGAACAATACAGCCAAGTCATCTGATTTTAATTTGCTCTTCAATATACATTACAGTTTCTGTGTAAAAAGCCTTTCCATAGATATTACCTGCCAGCAGATTCATAAGGAGGAAACAGAAACTCTGTGGTATAACCTGACTCACGTAAGGTCAGGCAAGCAGTTGCAGAACTCACCCCAATACTCCTGACACCAAGCTCCTTGGAGCCACCAGCAAGCATCTATCCATAAGAATTTCCAAAGTCTCTCCTTCTGACTCTACCACCAAAGAAACTGCAGAAAAAATACAGCACGTCAAAGTATCTAGATGATGCATTTAGTTAAATTAGAAAACCAAGGTCAACTTTTAAACAGTAAATGGCTACTTTGAATAAATTTGAATTTTCCCTATACGTTAATTATAACTCTTCTGATGAAAAGACTGATAAATTAGGAAACATCAACTTTGACAAATGACAAGACATCATCCAAGTCTGTATCTGATGACAAAAAGCCACCCAACTCTATATGTTGGCCACCTAACTATACCCTAGGCCCAACGGAATAAACCTTGTTAGATAAGGGATGAAATTGTATGTTAAAAACACACAAAGAGCTGGGGCGCCTGGGTAGCTCAGTGTGTTAAAGCCTCTGCCTTTGGCTCAGGTCATGATCTCAGGGTCCTGGGATCGAGCCCCGCATGGGGCTCTCTGCTCTGTGGGGAGCCTGCTAACTCCTCTCTCTCTCTGCCTGCCTCTCTTCCTACTTGTTATCTCTGTCTGTCAAATAAATAAATCTTTAAACACACACACACACACACACACTCACACACACACACACACACACACGGGGTAAATCTTATCACTCCTTTCCAATAAGTGATTTCCTCAGAAACAGATGTTCAGATGATATATTATTTAACACTACATCTGAAACTAATGATGTAGGATAAGTTGGCTAATTGAATTTAAATTTTTTAAAAAATGAAACAACTCAAAGAAACTACCTTAAAAATTTCTATGGAATCACAAAAGATACTGAAGAACCAACACAATGTTATGATGGAAAACAAAGCTAGAGGCATCACAATTCCATATTTCAAATTATAGTACAAAGCTTCAGTCATCCTAACAGTATGGGACTGGTGCAGAAATATACACAGTGTCCAAGGGAACAGAATAGAAGCTCAGACATAAACCCACAATCACGTGCCCAATTAGTCTTCTTTAAAACAGGCAAAAGTATTAAAAGGAAAAAGAACAGGCTCTACAACAAATGGTTTTGGGAAAACTGGACAGCTATGCACAAAAGAATGAAATTAGACTGCTTTCTTACACCAGATGGACACATTAACTCAACAGTTTCAAGACCTCAATGTGAAACCTGAAATCATAAAAATCCTACAAGAGGGCACAGAAAGTAACTTTTCTGCCTTGAACCATACATTTTTTAGATATGCCTCCTAAGGCAAAGGAAACAAAATCAAAAATAAACTACTGGAACTACATCAATATGAAAGCTTACTACACAGCAGAAGAACAATGAAAATGTAATAAATAGAAGACAGCCTACTTAATGGGAGAAGATGTTTGCGAATACCATATGCAATAAGGGGGTAGTGTCCAAAATATGTAGAACTGATACAACGCAACACCCAAAAAACAAATAATGCAGTTAAAAAATAGAAGACATGAATAGACATTTCTCCAAAGAAGAAATACAGATGTCAACAGTCACATGAAAATATGTTCACCATCACCCATCAACAGGAAAATACAAATGAAAAGTTCCATGAGATACTACCTCACACTATCAGAATGGCTAACAGCACCAGCACAAGAAAAGAGATGTTGGGAAGATGTGGATAAAAGGGAACCCTCTTACACTGTTGGTGGGAATGCAAGCTGCTGCAGCCACTTTAGAAAACAGTATGACTGTTCCTCAAAACGTTAAATATAGAACTTCATTGTGATCCAGCAATCACACTACCGGGTGTTTACCCGAAGAATATGAGAACAATAACTCAAAAGGATACATGAGCCCCTATATTTCTTGCAACATTATTTACAATATTACAATATGGAAGCAATCCAAGTATTTCTTGATAATTTGATTAATGAGATGATATATGTATACACACACACACACACACACACAGTGGGAAATTACTCAGCCATAAAAAGAATGAGATCTTGCCATTTGCAGACACATGGATGGAGCTAGAGAGTACTGTCCTAAGTGAAACCCATCAGTTGGAGCAAGACAAATGCCTTTCAATGTCACTCTTACATGGAATTTAAGAAACAAAAATACATAAATAAAGGAGAAAAAAGATACAAAGCAACATACCGACTCTGTGGTTACCAGAGTGGAAGTGCATGGAGGGATGAGTGAAATGGATGACGTGGACCAAGAGTACACTTTTCTTGATATCCGTTGAGTAATACATAGAATCACCGAATCACTGCATTGTACACCTGAAACTAATATACCACTGTATGTTAACACTACCTGAATTAAAATAAACAATAAAAAAAGTTTTTTTCTTTCAGTAAACTATTTGGAAAAACTTTTGCTATGCAATGTTCATAAGACTTACTTGTGAGAGTATTTACTGTACAATAATTATTCACTCTATGCTTGGAATTCAAATTTCACTGAATTCTTATACTTTTCCTGTTAATGGTAGCCCACAGAAGCCACGGTCCCTTTCCATCCAGGGTCATCACCTATGCTTTCAAGAGTGTAAGTAGAGATGGATGTCACTTCACTGTCCAGAAAGCTATTATTGTTTCTGTTTTCTTGTGATATTGTCATAGAGTATGGGACAGCTTCCAGAGCAGGTTTGTTATGCACCCAGGATCTCTAATTCAGTGGTCATTACCTGGTTCTGTTGGCTGATAAGTTCATGTTGATGGGCTTGCTTCCAAGCACATACCTGGAAGACAAATGTGGGTGGGCTGGGTGTGGGACAGGAGGAAGACCAAGTACAGTCAAGGGTTGGATCCCTCCCCTGATCTAGGAATGTCCATGGGAGTGGGTATGGGAGGCAGAAACGACAGGAAACCACTAAGGTCACTAGCTGAAAGCAGGGAGCCTGGGTCATGGGATCTTGAGATATAGGGCTTGAAGACTGTTCTGAGCTACCTCTGTGTGGGAAGGGAAGAAGGAAAAAGAAAGAGAAATTGTCTGCACCTGCCCATGCCAGCTTCCCACCACTACTAATATAAATCAGTCTACGCAGCTGACCCAGCCTGGGCTCAAGATGGGCTGTCTTGGGTCCCTCAACCCTCAGTGAAACATATGGCTCCAGGGCTCAGGGACATGCTGAGGGAGATGGGAAGGAAGGCTGCCACTCCCAGGTCATGCCCTCCTTGAGCAGGCAGACCTCCAGGACTGCTAAAAATCCACTGGCAGTTTTGAAAGACATGCCATGGATGAACCAAGGCACTGAGAAATATAAAACGATATTCGTTTTTAAGTTCAGAGCTCTAAGCTCATGAAGTGAGAAGATCTTCCCTGAGGAAGACTGAGGGGAGGGGAGGTCAGGCTGAAAAGAGAGATGTGGCTTTCTTGACTGGGGACCTGCAACCAGCTTCCAGGGCAAGGTATCGTCCTCACCTCACAGAGGATCCATGGAAGTGTCCCATCAAGGGACTGACTGAGCTGCCTCTTGAGAAGGTACCCTGGCATCAGGTTACACAGGGCAGAGGAGAGGGCCAGATGGAGGGAGGGCAATACCCTGGAGGCCATGGGGCAAAAGCAGAGGCTCATGTCCATAAAGATGATGAAAAATAGGAGGCAGCAGCATCAGAGCTGGCACAGTGCTCTGGTGCTACAGTGACTGGATGCCTTCTGTGCCAGGTATGGTTGTCTTCAATGGGCTCCAAACTAGTCTTGACCACAAACCTAGGAAGTGTGCACCACTACGGACCTCCTTTCCCCATGCTGTGGCTAAGAATGATGGTCACAGACCCTAGTCTATTTTTATGGAAATGGAGTGCTCCCTGGGCACACTGCCCCTCTGCTGTTGGTCCAGTGCAACCCTTGTGTTGACCAGATACTGCTGTCTACCTGTATCCACACAACTCAACAGACAGGAGGGTGTCCCTGAGTTCCACAGGACCTTATGAGACAGATTAACAGACCCCATTCCCCACCCACCACCAACACCCAGTGGGTCACTCAGGACCTCGGCTATTGTCATGGAGCTCACCATGATGTGTTTCTATCACTTTCAAAGACAGTTCTGTTCCCGTACAATACCATACATCCTGTTTGCTTACCTGGGGACATGCCATGAACCCACAAGGCACCTTTCTGTTAGAGAAGGTCAACCTTGCACCTCATAGAAAATGTTCCTAATTGGGGCGCCTGGGTGGCTCAGTGGGTTAAACCTCCGCCTTCAGCTCAGGTCATGATCTCAGGAGCCTGGAATCAAGCCCCGCATTGGGCTCTCTGCTCAGCAGGGGGCCTGCTTCCCCTTCTCTCTCTACCTGCCTCTCTGCCTACTTGTGATCTCTCTCTCTGTCAAAAAAATGCATGAAATCTTAAAAAAAAAGAAAAGATAATGTTTCTAATAAAGTGCAAATCCATCAGGAATATGGTGTAAACAGTGGTACACTGCCTTCATGGTAGTCAGTAATTCTAAGAAGGGTTGACCACTCCCCACCATCTCGCAAAACCTTCTGTAAGGTTTTATAGGCGAGATAAACACGCCAGACAAAGTGGGTGCAAGGCAAGACTTATTAAAGGCACTCTCCTGCGAAGTTTCAGGGCTCAAGAGAAGGGGAGCCAGGAAAGTTGCTCTGGGAGGAGGTGGGCACCCTCAGGAGAGGTTCCTTGACTCTGGAAAGGGAGAGGGGGAATTCACACTGGGAGGAGTTGGTGGGGGTCTTTTATCTGTTTCCAGCATAAGTATCAGGTTACCTATGGAGATGTGACCTGCGCATACATCCTTTAGGTGGGAGAGTCAAGGGTGAAGGAAAAGGGGGGGCTGGAAGGTGGTCGGACCCGGCAGCAGTCATTTCAATTGTTCCTCCTGCACTCCACGAGCCTCTAGAGCTGGTGGTCATTTCTATTGTTCCTCCTGCACTCCCGGAGCCTGCCAACCCAACATTCCGACCTTTTTGGTGTAATGGGGGCAGCGACTCAGATCTGGCTACCTCCTGCTGGTAAAGGGGCGTCATCATAGGGTCCTTTGTATGTGTATAGGCAGGTATAGGGATCCAGGAGGAGTTGGTTGACAGTGACACTGGAAACCTCACGTATGTGTTTCTGAATGAAGCAAAGAACACAGGGGGTGATAAGTCCTAATAGGCAGAAGATAATAATGGGACTTAGGATTGGAAGGAACCAGGTCGTTAAGGGGGAGAACCACCATTGAGAGGGTTTTATTACAGGGTGATGCTGGCCACCAAGGAAGTCGCAGATTTTTGTCAGGGCACTGATATTGGTTTCAACTACACTGGATTCATTGATATAATAGCATCATTTTTCATTGAGGAATAAACAGGTTCCTCCCTTGTCTGCAGTGAGCAGGTCCAGGGCTCGCTGGTTCTGTAGGGCTACCTGGGCCACTGAAGTAATCTGTCATTGTAGAGATGCCAAGGACTCAGCTGAGACTTCCATGGCTGTTCAGAGCTGTTCAGATAAATCTCGGGTAGCACCTATGGAGTGAGCTATGGCCCCGGTGCCCAGCCAGGTGGCCACTAGGGAAGACACCAAGGAGACCCCAATAACAAGAGGAAGAAACACAGCCCTCTTATGTCACATGAGGGGGGTGGAGAGGACGGCCATTTCCACTTGGGCTGGCACCCCCCAGACTGGCAATCTGTGGTGACCAGCTGACTAGACCGTGTGGTGCCCAAGTTTCCATTAGGAAGAAGTACCACTTGAATTCAGGTCACCTGAGGGACAGCTATGGGGGGGTGTAGAAGGAGGAGGGTGAGAAAAAGTGGTGAGGGAAATCTGCAACCACGTGGGCCCCAGGGTTTGGGAAGTCCAGCCATCCGGTTGTGGGGTTGGTTTTAGAGAGGAGATGTGTACCCATGGGTGGTGTCCTAGGAATTTTGCCCCTGTGGGTGTTGTAAGAATAACAGTATCGGGGCCGGTCCACCTGGGCTGTAAGGACTTTGGGTGAAGTTCTCCTAGGAGAACTTGGTCCCCAGCATTTAGGGCCTGGGGGAAGTCTCCACTCGGGCTGTCAGGGGCGAGGATGGTTGAACCTGCATGAGCCCTTAGGAGGGCTCGTAAGAGGGTCTGATAGGGCAGATAGGATAGGAGGGGTGGAGCAGAGGCAGGCAGGTTGTGATTGAGTAGAGAGGGCCTGCTGTACAGGAGCTCAAAGGGACTGAGACCTGATGGGTGGCTAGGGGAGGCCCTAAGGCGGGTGAGTGCTAGTGAGAAAAGGGTTGGCCAGGACAGTCAGGTTTCAAGAGTGCGTTTGGTGAGTTGTTCCTTGAGGAGGCCATTGGCCCTCTTGACCTTACCCGAAGATTGGGGGTGGAAGGGGATATGGAGTTTCCAGGTGACGTTGAGGCTCTCAGCGATCTGTTGTGTGATGCTGGAGATGAAGGCCGGTCCGTTGTCCGATTGTAGGGTTCGAGGGAGTCCAAACCTCGGAATGATGTGCTTAATGAGAACAGCGGCAACCACCTCTGCTGTTTCCCTAGTGGTGGGGAATGCCTCGATCCAGCCTGTGAAGGTGTCCACAAGAGTTAGTAGATATCTAAAGGTTTTGTGTCAAGGCATGTGATTGAAGTCAAGTTGCCAGTCCTCGCCTGGCTGATGCCCTTGAAGCTGGTGGGTGGGTCCTAGTCTGAGGAGGCCGCCCTGGGAATTGACCGCAGGACAGGTTCTGCAGGCCTTGTGTACCTCCTTAATAGTCTTTTGGAGGAGGGGGTGGTGAAAGAGAGGTTGGAGAAATTGATATAGGGCCTTTGGACCGATGTGGAGAGCCTGGTGGATGTCAGTAAAGAGGGTGTGGATTAGGCTGTTTGGGAGGGCAATTTTGTCCTGGACAAAATACCATCCATTGTCATCCAACCTGACACCTAATGTTTTAGGGGCCCGAGTCTCCTCATGAGTGTACAGGGACTGTGAGGAGTGTTGAGAAACAGGAGAGGGGCTAGAGAGGAGTTTAAGGCCATCTGTCAGGCAACAGAGTCAGCCTTGTTGTTCCCCAATGAGACGGAGTCTTTGGAGGCCTGACGGCCATGGCAGTGGACAATAGCCACCTCAGTAGGGTACTTGAGAGCCTCAAGGAGTTTGTCAATAAGAGCCACTTTGACTATGGGGGTGCCCTTGGTTGTGAGAAATCCCCTTTCTCGCCAGAGGACAGAGTGAGTGTCGGTAATAAGGAGAGCATATTTGGAGTCAGTATAAAGAGTGACCCGTTGGCCCTCAGATAAGTGAAGGGCCTTGGTAAGAGCCAGGAGTTCTGCCTTTTGAGAAGTAATCCCAATGGGAAGGGGGGTTGCTTTTATGACTGCATCCAGGGTGACCACTGCATAAGCCACATATTGCCGTCCATATGGAGCTATGAGGGAGCTCACATCCACGAAAGAGTGCGATCGGGTTCAGTCAGCAGCTGGTCCCAAAGTCCTTGATGGGAGGGAGAGAGTTCTTCTAGGTGTTGAGCGCAGGAGTGGAGAGGAGTGGGGGTAGATGAAGGTGTCGGCAAGAGATTGGTGGGATTTAGGCGAAGGGAGACAGAGTGTGACCTGGGGGTTTCCTAGGAAAAGCAGGTGGTAGAGTTGGAGATGGGAAGGAGTGAGCTGTGCAAAGTATTTGTGGCTGACTAAGTCCATCAGTCTATGGGGGGAGAATACCATGATGGACTGTCCTAAGGTAAGTTTGAGGGCCTCCTTTGTCAGAGAAGTGGCTGCTGCTAGGGCCTTGAGGCAGGGCTGCCATCCCTGGAATGTGACATCTAGTTCCTTGGAGAGTTAATGCGAATAAGGAGACCCTGCTGCCAAAGGCGGTCACTGATGAACTTGAGTCCTCACAGGTGGGTTGCTACTACAGGTCTGGAAATGTCCCATATCTGTGGGTCTACAGAGGGGAGACAGTCTGGGATAGAGGACGAGTCATCGGGAAGTAGAGGAAGGATGAGGTGAACAGAAGTCAAGGGAGAGGGAGAGAGACAAATGGTGGCCTGAAGTTTGTGGAGGATGTCCCTGCCTAGTAAGGGAACAGGGCAGTAAGGGATAATGAGGAAGAAGTGTGAGAAGGGGAACCCATAAAGGCTGCAGGTAAGGTGTTGGCTGGCCTTTGGAGTGGAGGAAGTACCATCAATTCCCATAACTGCAACTGAGGAGGGATGAGTAGGAGCTGAGTACAAAGGCAGGACAGCATGGGCCGTGTCCAATAGAAAGGAAAGGGACTTACCCACTACCTGGAGCATGACCCTGGGCTCGGCATGGGTGAGAGGGGTGTCTGAGACTGGGCTCCATCAGTCATCCAATAGGAGAAGTTGGAAGACAGAACTTACCGTCTCAGGGTCTCCCCCACGTGGAGGCGCTGGGAATACCATGAGGCTGGGGCAGTCCAATTTCCAGTGGTCCATCATGTGGCATTGAGGGCACGGCCTAGTAGGCATTTTTGGATTGGGGCATTGATGGGCCCAGAATCCCTTGGCTCCACACGTGAAACAGGCCCCCAGAGGAACGCAGTTAGGTGCTCCCTTCTGTTGACCCCCAGAACCTGCCGGCCTTAGGGCTGCTACCAGGGCTTAGGTCCGCAGTTGGACCTTCGGTTGGAGTCTGGCTTGGTGCTTAAGTTCTGCCTCCTCTTGGGAGTCAAAGACTTTAAATGCCATTTTCACCAGATCAAAAATGGGAGTTTGAGGGTCCTTCTCCAATTTCTTTAATTTTTGCCGAATGTCGGCAGCTGACTGAGAAATAAAGTGAGTAGCTAAAACAGTCGCCCCTGCTGGAGAGGCCTGGTCTAGGCAAGTGTATTGAGTCAGCGCCTCAGTAAGTTGGTTAAGAAACATGGCCGGGTTTTCATTGGGTTCCTGAATGATTTCCCTACACAAACCTTCTACAACTTTCCTTTGCATTCAGGTTTTGTCTCAAAAATCCTTCTCACTTAGGACAAAATTATCTCCTTTCACTTTCAATAAAATATACTCCCATTCCTTAAATCTTTCTCATATATCTTCTACTTTCCTACATACAGAGTTGCTTCCTTTATTTAGCAGAATTTTGTACTCTTAGAAACACCTTTAGTTATTAACCTCTAGTCAGTTATTAATCATGAACGGCTATAACAGAATTCTTTAGATGCCAATTTATGAATCAGTTAAGCACAAACCATGCTTACTCACAGATTTAAATATTCTTATTTTCTTTGCTGTAAGAAGTCAAAAGCACAAAGCTATGTTCAGTAATAAATGACTTGGCATTTTATCCCTTTGGAAAAGACCTAAATGTCCAACAGATTTAATCCCATTTGTCATCCAAGCAAAACTTAAAACTTTCAGGTTACCAAAGACTTTGAAAGCTATCTCAGCAATTACCCATTAAAACTTTGAGACAGACAATTAACCATCCATTTAGTCATTTCTTTGCTACCAGATTTTAACAAATACAAGAGCTTCAGTAAACTGATTAAAGTTTAATATTTACTGTGGATAAATTTGTCAGAAGTTCGGATAGGAGTGGGGAGAGGGATGGGTAAACAAGGGCGCTGGTTCAGAAATCCTGAACTTAAGGGACCTTGGCCCATCTGCCTTGGTGTCTATTGAGGTTATTTAGGTCCATGAAAATCTGATAATTAAACGTGACTTCTGGAGACCATTGGGACTGACTGTCTAATCAGTATTGTGGCCAAGCTACAGTATAGTAACGTCATTTTTGCAGGTCCTGGTCCAGTTCCAGGGTTTTAAGATTGTCCAAGAGGCCTAAAACACCCCGCGATGTTTTAGGGTTGAATTTGGATTGGGAGGTCCCCAAGACTCCTTGCCAGACAACCCGAGGGCAGGAGGAAGGCATCCTCTCATCCACCACTGGGTTGCAGAAAAACTGTGTCAAATACCCTAGAGGTTAGTATGTCTCCCAGCTTCTCAGAGTCACGGAGGTCACCTGGTGACCGGCGGGGTCCGCCCTGACGCGGACACGATTAGGGCAGGGCTTTCCAGACAGAGTTGCGGAATCCGGGGAAACTCACCATGGCTTCAGAAGTGGCGTTGGGAAAGGCAGGTCCAGGTCTGGCAAGGGAGAGGAGAGAGCCTCCTCACCAGGGTGGGAGGCTCTCAAAACCCTCCTGGGTTTTGGGCACCAAATGTAAGGTTTTATAGGCGAGATAAACACGCCAGGCGAAGTGGGTGCAAGGCAAGATTTATTAAAGGCACTCTCCTGCAAAATTTCAGGGTTCAAGAGAAGGGGAACCAGGAAAGTTGCTCCGGGAGGAGGTGGGTACACTCTGTCAAGGTTCCTTGACTCTGGAAAGGGAGTAGGGGAAGTCACACTGGGAGGGAGATGGCAGGGGTCTTTCATCTGTTTCTGCATAGGTATCAGGTTACCTATGGGGACATGACCTGGGCATACATCCTTTTGGCGGGAGCGTCAAGGGTGAAGGAAAGTGGGGGTGGAGGCTGGAAGATGGCGGGACCAGCGGCGGTCATTTCCATTGTTCCTCCTGCACTCCTGGAACTGGCCAACCCAACACCTTCCACTGTATGGAGCTCATTCTCTGCCCTCAGAAAAAAAGCCCAATAAACAAAACTTTATCCTGAATGTTCCCCTCACCTGCTGATTCAAATATTGTCCAACCACAATGATATGAAACTAGAAATCAACACAAGAAGAAAATGCGAGAGTCAAAAATATGTAGAGATTTAACAACATGGTAATAAACTACCAACAGTCAAAGAAGAAATCAAGAAATTTTAAAAGTACCTCGAGACAAAAAGAAAAACCTACAAAAATGTAAGGGATACAGTAAAATTAGTTCTAAGGGGGAAGTTCATAGAAATTCAGGTCCCCGTCAGTCCACAAAAAAGCTCTCCTATAAACATTATAATTTTAAATGACAAAGAAGTATTAAAAAAAAAACAAGCAAATCCCCAAATCAGTAGGAATAAGGAAATAACAAAACGGAATGTGAAAATCAATAATGATGACTAAAAAGACAAAAGATCAATGAAAATAAGAACTGCCTTTGTTGGCAAGATAAACAAAACTAAGAAACCTTTAGCTAGACTCACCAAGAAGGAGAGAGGTCTCAAATACAATCAGGAAAGAAAGATGATTAATTCCTGTCTCACACCAAAATCCCAGAGAACACAGGCAGAAACCTCTTCGATTTCCAACACAGCAACTTCTTTCAAGACAAGTCTCTAAATACAAGGGAAACAGAAGCAAAAATAAAATTTCAGTACTTCATCAAGATGAAAAGCTTGTAAACAATCAGCAAAACTAAATGGCAACCTGTAAAATGGCAGTAGATATTTGCAAATGCTATTAAAGTTAAAGGTCTGGTATCCAAGATTTACACAGAATTTCTCAAACTCAACACCCCAAAAAAACAAAGAGTCCACTCAAGAAATGGTCAGAAGACCTAAAAAGACACTTTTCCAAAAAGACATACAAATGTCTAACAGACACATGAAAACATTCTCCACATGCCTTGCCATCATGGAAATAAAAATCAAAACCACAATGAGACACCACCTTACACCTGTTAGAATGGCAAAAATTAAAAGACAGGGAACAACAAATGTTGATGAGGATGTGAAACATATTACACAACAGTGTAAGAGGGAACCCTAACACTGGTACACTCACTCTGAAAAACAGCATGGAGTTTCCTCAAGAACACAAGCTGGTACACTCACTCTGAAAAACAGCATGGAGTTTCCTCAAGACATTAAAAATAAAGCTACCCTATGACCCACCAATTGCACCCCTGGGTATCTACCATATGGATTTGGTAAAATGAAGAGGCACATGCACCCCAGTGTTCCTAGCAGCAATGTCCACAATAGCCAAACTGTGGAAGGAGCAGAGATGTCCTTCAACAGATTAATGTATAAAGAAGATGTGGTTCAGGGGCCCCTGGGTGACTCAGTGTGTTAAGCCTCTGCCTGTGGCTCAGGTCAAGATCTCAGGTTCCTGGGATCGAGCATGCATAGGGCTTTCTACACAGTGGGGAGCTGCTTCCCCTGCTATCCCTGCCTGCCGCTCTGCCTATTTGTGATAGTTGTCTCTCTCTCTCTGTGTCAAATAAATAAACAAAATCCTTTTAAAAAGGAAGAATATGTGGTTCATATATACAATGGAATATTACTCAGCCATCAGAAATAATGAATACTTACCATTTGCATTGACATGGCCGGAACTGAAGGAGATTATGCTAAGTGAAATACGTCAAGCAGAGAAAGACAGTTATCATATGGTTTCACTCATATGTGGAATATAAGGAACAACACAGAGGATCATAGGGACAGGGTGGGAAACCTGAATTGGAAGATATCTGAGAAGGAGAAAAAAACATATGAGACTCTTGACTCTGGGAAACAAATTGAGTAGCAGCAGCAGGCTGCCCAGGTTTGGCCTCAGTCTTGCACATCAGGACTCAAGCACAACTAGAGCATCATGGAGAATGGAGTACTGTGTGGCCTTGAAATCTAATAGTAAGATCTGAGATTTCAGTTCCAAATGAAAACTGGCCTCTTCCACACAGCACAGGAAAGTGGAGGATTTCTCAGGGGTGTGGCTCTGGAAGAACTGCTTCTGATGGTTGAATTAATAGACACCAGGTAGAGAATACCTGCTGTGCCTCATCTGAGGAGTCAAGGGGCACCTGGGCAAGAATCAATAAAGTTGCCTGTGGGTGGCTTCCCACCAACCACCCTGCTGAGCCAAGAGCATGAGAACCAAAGAAAAAATAACTTTCGTGGTACATCTGCAGTAGTAGGGCTGACCAGGTAGAAGAGCCCTATCCCTGGAGCAGGATGGCCTTCCCTCAAGAGTAATGGTCCACCACCATGGCCTCACAATCTCCCAGCTGTCTGATCTGACAATGCATTCCGGTTCAGACCTGCTCACACGATGAGTCCTAAGATCCAGAGACTGCTTTCTGCCCCAGCTCAATGCTACTCACAGAGAAGCAAACTCCAGCCTCAGAAATGTATTCATCATTAGCTCTGGAATTCCCTTAGTTTGTCTACACTGGCCCACCCAGGTGTCTCATCCAAATAATTCCTCAAGTGCCCTAGGGTTCCAAGCCACTTTCAAGCTCCCCTTATGAAGGCAGGAACTGGTCCGAGTAGGAAGACCAGCCAAGTGACTCTACATGCTGGAAACTTGGACATCATCTTCCCTGAACACCAACACCTCCAAGTCCAAGATTCAAACCTTTGCTCACTGTGCACTGAGGACCATGTCAGCATGAACACTATTTTTTCAAATCTCTTATATCCCATTCCTTCAAATCAGAAACCAGGCTCCAGTCACCACTTCCTTTTCCCTTCAGAGAAGTAAGGAAAATGATAGAATAAAACACTACATGTGTTGGGCACCTGGGTGTCTCAGTGGGTTAAGCCTCTGCCTTCAGATTAGGTCATGATCTCAGCATCCTGGGGTTGAGCCCCGTATCAGGCTCTCTGCTCAGCAGGGAACCTGCTTCCCCCTCTCTCTGCCTGCTGCTCTTCCTACTTGTGATGTCTCTCCCTCTGTGTCAAATAAAATCTTTAAACACACACACACGCACACACACACACACACACACGCAAGATGGTGGAGAAGCAGCTGGTTAAGACAACATCAGGTAGCAGGAGATGGGCTACATAGCTTGTCAAAGCATTGTGAACACCTACAAATCCAACAGGAGATCAAATAGAAGAAGAGAAACAATTCTAGAAACAGAGAATCAACCACTTTATGAAAGGTAGGACCAGCAGAGAAGTGAATCCAAAGTGACAGAAAGATAGACTTGTGGTGGGAGGAGCCAGCTCCTGGCAAGTGGCAGAACAACAGAACACAAAATCAGGACTTTTAAAAGTCTGCTCCACTGAGGGACATTGCTCCAGAGGCTAAACTGGGATGAAGTCCATGCGGGGTCAGCTTGGCCCCAGAAGGTTCGGTCACAGATCCTTCTGGTCACAGAAGGATCCGGGGTGTCTGATTATGAAAGAGCTCGCAGGTATTAGAGTGGGGAAGCTGGCTACAGAGACAGAGCAGAGAAGTGAGCTCTCAACTCGGGGTTACCTTGAACCCGGCACAGGCTGGGTGAGTTACGAGTGTGGCTGGAGACCAGGGAGTCGGGAGTAATTGAGCACTTTTCTCTGAGTGCGCACTGAGGAGTGGGGCCCCAAGCTCTCGTCTACTCTGGGCTGCAGAGACGGGGAGGCCGGCATTTTCATTTCCGTTCTCCAGAACTCTACAGAAAGTGTTCAGGGAAGAAAAGCTCCCGAAGATTACTTAGTCTGGCCCCTGGTAAAGGAGGTGTAATTCCACCTCCGGCAAAGGCACTTGAGAATCAATACAAGAGGCCCCTCCCTCAGAAGATCAACAAGAAATCCAGCCAAGACCAAGTTCATTTACCAAGGATTACAGCAAAATTCCAGATGAGGAGAACGCAAAGCATAGAATTCATGGCTTTTTCCCCATGATTCTTTAGTCTTGCAGTTAATGTTTTTTTAATTTTCTATTTTTTCTTCTGCTAATTTTTTTTTAACTTTTACCCTTTCTTCTTTTAATGTTAACTAGTTTATCTTAACAATGCCTTTCATTTAAAAATAATCTTTTTTAACCTTCATTATTATAATCATATTTTATCCTTAATTGTATCTAACTTTATTTTTGTATACACATGGGGTTTTTTCTTCTAAAAAAATTTGGGGTACAATTTCTTCTAATAGATCAAAATACACTCTAAACCTATCTTGGGCTTGTTCTAGTCTCCAGCCCGAGCAAATTCTCCCCACTTTCTTTATCCTTTTTCTCCCAACCAACTTACTTTATCAACTCCTTTTTTTAGAAATTTTTTTTCATCTTTATAGGCATATTCCCTGCCTTCATTGTATTTACCCTTAAATATGTTCTTCATTCTTTAAGATTTTGGGAGGTAGTTTCTTCTAAGAGACCAAAATACTCCCAAAATTAAGTAATTAAGTGGGTGACCCAGTTCTGGTCACCAGATTAGTATATATATATATATATATATATATATATATATATATATATATAGTGGGAGGGAGATATATATATATATATATATATATATAGTGGGAGGGAGATATATATATATATATCAACGATTTGGAGTCTCTTCTTATTTAGTTAAAGCACATTTTCCTGCGGTCTTTGCCACCCTTTGCCACCCTTCTTGAGATCAACCATCTCAAGAAGTGATTGAGACTTTCCTTATCTGGACAAAATGACAAGGCAGAAAAACTCATCACAAAAAAAAGAACAAGGGCAGTACCAAAGGCTGGGGACCTAATCAATACAGATATTGGTAATATGTTTGATCTAGAGTTCAGAATGACAACTCTCAAGGTTCTAGCTGTTCTCGAAAAAGGCATGGAAGATATTAGAGAAACCCTCTCTGGAGAGATAAAAGTCCTTTATGGAGAAATGACATAACTAAAATCTAACCAAGTTGAAAACAAAAAAGCTATTAATGAGGTTCAATCAAAAATTGAGGCTCTTACTGCTAGGATAAATGAGGCAGAAGAAAAAATAGTGATATAGTAGACCAACTGACAGAGAATAAAGAAGCTGAGCAAAAGAGAGATAAACAAATACTGGACCATGAGCAGAGAATTTGAGAGTTAAGTGACACCATAAGATGAAATTATTAGAATAATTGGGATTCCAGAAGAAGAAGAAAGAGAGAGGGGAGCAGAAAGTATATTAGGGGGAATTACTATAGAGAATTTCCCTAATATGGCAAGCATCAAGAGATTCCCCCCTCAAAATTAATAAGAATAGGTCCACACCCTGTCACCTAATAGTAAAATTTACAAGTCTTAGCAACAAAGAGAAAATCCTGAAAGCCGCCCAGGAAAAGAAGTTTGTAACATACAATGGTAAAAATATTCGATTGGCAGTGGACTTACCCACAGAGACCTGGCAGGCCAGAAAGAACTTCAAAGCACTAAATGAGAAAAACATGCAGCCAAGAATACTATATCCAGCTAGGCTATGATTGAAAATAGAAGGAAAGATAAAAATCTTCCAGGACAAACAAAAACTGAATATGCAAAGAATTTGCAGACACCTAATCAGCTGTGCGGGATATATTGAAAGGGGTCCTCTAATCAAAGAGAGAACCTAAAAGTACTAGATCAGAAAGGATCAGAGACAATACACAGTAACAGTCACCTTACAGGCAATACAATGGCACAAAATTCGTATCTCTCAATAGTTAACCTGAATCTAAATGGGCTAAATGCCCCAATCAAAAGACACAGGGTATCAGAATGAATAAAAAAACAAAACCCATCAATATGCTGTCTACAAGAAACTCAGTTTAGACCCAAAGACAACTCCAGATTTAAAATGAGGAGTTGGAAAACAATTTACCATGCTAATGAACATCAGAAGAAAGCTGGGGTGGCAATCCTTATAGGATATCAATTAGATTTTAAGTCAAAGACTATAATAAGAGAAGAGGAAGGACACTATGTCATACTCAAAGGGTCTGTCCAACAAGAAGTTCTAGCAATTCTAAATATCTATACCCCTTACTTGGGAGCAGCCAAATATATAAACCAATTAATAGTAACAAAATCAAAGAAACACATTGACAATAATACAATAATAGTAGGGGACGTTAACACTCCCCTCACTGAAATGGAAAGATCTTCCAGCAAAAGATCAACAAGGAAATAAAAGCCTTAAATGACAAACTGGACCAAATGGAAATAACAGATCTCTTCAGAACATTTCATCCCAAAGCAACAGAATACACATTCTTCTTTAGCACACATGGAACAGTCTCCAGAATCATAAATCATGTCTCAACTGGTATCAAAAGATTGGGATCAGGGCGGCTGGGTGACTCAGTGGGCTAAGGCCTCTGCCTTCGGCTCAGGTCATGATCCCAGAGTCCTGGGATCGAAACACTCATCAGGCTCTCTGCTCAGTGGGGAGACTGCTTCCTCCTCTCTCTCTGCCTGCCTCTCTGCCTACTTGTGATCTCTGTCTGTCAAATAAATAAATAAATAAACTTAAAAAAAATTGGGATTATTCCCTGCATATTCTCAGACCACAATGCTCTGAAGCTAGACCTCAATCACAAGAGGAAATTTGGAAATAACAGAAATACATGGAGACTAAACAGCATCCTTCTAAGGAATGAATGGGCCAACCAGGAAATTAAAGAAGAATTGAAAAAAAATCATGGAAACAAATGATAATGAAAACACAACAGTTCAAAATCTGTGGAACACAGCAAGGAAGTCCTGAGAGGAAAATATATAGTGATATACGCCTTTCTCAAGAAACAAGACAGTTCTGAAATACAGAAAATAAGCCTACACCTAAAGGAGCTGGAGAAAGAACAGCAAAGGAAGCCTAAACCCAGCTTTTCTGCTAAGGTCAGGAACACATCAGGGATGTCCATTATCACCACTGCTATTCAACATAGTACTAGAAGTCCTAGCCTCAGCAGTCAGACAACAAAAAGAAATTAAAGGCATCCAAATCGACAAAGAAGACAAACTATTACTCTTTGCAGATATATGACACTCTGTGTGGAAAACGCAAAAGGCTCCACTCCAAAAATGCTAGAACTTGTACAGGAGTTCTGTAAAGTGTCAGGATATAAAATCAATGCACAGAAATCAGTTGTATTTCTTTACAACAACATCAAGACAGAACAAAGAGAAATTAAGAAGTCAATCCCATTTCCAATTGCACCCAAAACCGTAAAATACCGAGGAACAAACCTAACCAAAGAGGCAAAGAATCTATACTCAGAAAACTATAAAGTACTCATGAAAGAAATTAAGGAAGACAGAAAGGAATGGAAAAATGTTCTATGCTCCTGGATTGGAAGAACAAATATTGTGAAAATGTCTATTATACCTAAAGCAATCTGCACATTTAATGCCATCCTTACCAAAATCCCATCCATTTCTTCAAAGAAATGGAAGAAATAATCCTAAAATTTATATGGAACCAGAAAAGACATCGAATAGCCAAAGGAATATTGAAAAAGAAAGCCAAAGTTGGTGGCATCACCATTCCGGACTTCAAGCTCTATTACAAAGCTGTCATCATCAAGACAGTATGGTACTGACACAAAAACAGACATACAGATCAAAGGAATAGAATAGAGAGCCCAGAAGTAGACTTCCGCTCTATAGTCAACTAATCTTCAACAAAGCAGGAAAGAATGTCCAATGGAAAAAAGACAGCCTCTTCAACAAATGGTGTTGTGAAAATTGGACAGTCACATGTAGAAAAATGAAATTGGAACTTTTCCTTGCACCACACATGGAGTAGACACAAAATGGATGAAGGACCGCAAGGTAAGAAAGGAATCCATTAAAGTCCTTGAGGAGAACACAGGCAAGAACCTCTTCAACCTCAGCTGCAGTAACTTCTTCCTAGGAACATCGCCAAAGGCAAGGGAAGCAAAGGCAAAGATGAACTATAGGGATTTCATCAAGTGCAAAAGCTTTTTCACAGCAAAAGAAACAGTTAACAAAGCCAAAAGACAACTGACAGAATGGGAGAAGATATTTGCAAACCGCATATGAGATAAAGGGCTAGTATCCAAAATTTATAAAGAGCTTAGCAAACTCAACACCCAAAGAACAAATAATCCAATCAAGAAATGGGCAGAGGACATGAACAGACATTTCTGCAAAGAAGCCATCCAGATGGCCAACAGACACATGAAGAAATGCTCCAAATTACTCGGCATCAGGGAATTACAAATCAAAACCACAATGAGATACCACCTCACACAAGTCAGAATGGCTAAAATCAACAAGCCAGGAAGTGACATATGCTGGCAAGGATGCAAAGAAAGGGGAACCCTCCTACACTGTTGGTGGTATGCAAGCTGGTGCAACAACTCTGGAAAACATCATGGAATTTCCTCAAAAAGTTGAAAATAGAACTGCACTATGACCCAACTTTTGCACTACAGGGTATTCACTCTAAAGATACAAGTCTAGTGATCCAAATGGGCAAGTACACCCGAATGTTCTTAGCAGCAATGTCCACAATAGCCAAACTATGGAAATAACCTAGATGCCCATCAACAGATGAATGCATAAAGAAGATGTGGCACACACACACACACACACACACACACACACACACACACACACAATGGAATAATATTCAGCCCTCAAAAGAAATGAAATCTTGCCATTTGTGACAACATGGATGGAACGAGAGAGTATTATGCTTAGTGAAATAAGTCAATCAGAGAAAGACAGCTATCATATGATCTCCCTGACATGAGGAAGTGGAGATGCAACGTGGAGGTGGTTCGGTGTTAGGAAAATAACAAATGTAACATGATGGGATCGGGAGGGAGACAAACCATAAGTGACTCTTAGTCTCACAAAATAAACAGTGTTTCTAGGGGGTGTCAGGAGACGGTGGTGGGGTTATGGACATCAGGGAGGGTATGTGCTATGGTGAGTGCTATGAAGTGTGTAAACCTGGTGATTCACAGATCTGTACCCCTTGGGCTAAACTTCCATTATTTGTTTATATAAAATTTTTTAAAAATTAAAAAATAATTAAAAAATAAAACAAAATAAATAAAAAATCCACACATACACTATACTTGCACAGCACACTTTGATCAAAATATAATTCCTTGGTTTTCTCATATGGCAGCCCTAAGTTACCCTTACTAATGAGAGATAACACAAGTTTATAATTATATATATATATATATATATATATATATATATATAACTTTTGTTTTTCCTTTTGACATTTGTATCTTGAAGACAGTGCCTACATTGCTTCCTTAAAATAGCAATAATAATAATTACATGGTCACATAAAAGTCTGGATCTTGGTAACCAGACAACATGGTTCTGGTTCAGATAAGGATGAAGACACAACCTCTTCCCAGGGAGCAAAGCCCACACCCTCAGGGATCCTGACATGTCTCATGGGTGATGAGTTCCTTTGCTCCATGGAATTGTCTGAGTGCAAAGGATATTGGCACCCTTCATGGCTCATTCTGTTTTCTTCATAAATTCCCCAGTTCAAGTCAATAGTGATTTACTGGGTCAGGTTTCAGAGACCAGGATGGTCCACCAGGTGAGCAGCAACCCCTATCTCCCCCACCCACTGTCAAGGAAGGCTAACAGGAGCTTGTGTTCCACTGGGAGCATAATGAGCCACACCCCAAGCTCCTAAACAACCTACACTCCTCCTCTATTTCTCCCCCTCACAAAGGGCACAGCACCCTGTTACATCTCTGAGTCTGAGCTTTAATTAAAAAAAAAGTTTCTACTATCAGAAAGTGGTTCACAGAAGAGAAAAACATGAGTCCCCATGAAGGGTTTTTTAATTCCTCAAAAGATTGTTTTCCCATTGTTTAATTTAAACAGGAAATAAAAACACACAGATCGCCCCTTCCACTAGCAGGTATGATTCACTGTGGTGAATTAATGAGCAGGAAATAAGAATAATAGCCATTCTGATGACCCGCCATTTCCATAATCAAAGGTTGTTTTTTATTTTTAAGATTTTATTTATTTTTCAGAGAACGAGAGAGGAGCGAGAGTGAGCACAAGTAGACAGAGAGGCAGGCAGAGGCAGAGGGAGAAGCAGGCTCCCTGCCGAGCAAGGAGCCCGATGTGGGACTCGATCCCAGGATGCTGGAATCATGACCTGAGCCGAAGGCAGCTGCTTAACCAACTGAGCCACCCAGGCGTCCCTTCCATAATCAAAGTTTTGAAACTTCATTGACATGAAAAGAAAGGAGCACAAACCAACATCTTGTCCTGGCAGCACAGAGCAGTCAGAATTGGAGTGACAGGGACAGACAATGAGGTTGTGTGTGTAGGGTGAGGCTGGTGGCACAGAAGAAGGTGTTCTGCCGGTTCTCCACCCGTGGCTCACTTGTCCTCATCCAGGAAACTGCTCACAGCTCTGACCTGTCACAACCGTCACACGGGAGACGCAGCCACCCCCTGGAGCCAGTCCTGCCCACAACCTCTTGCAGAATTCACTCAGCTCTACTCTGGGACCCCTGTCAGCTCTACTCAGACCTGGAATTCCCCTGTCTGCCAGAAAGCTCCAGGATTCCTTCTCCTTCTTTCAAAATTACACTGGCCCAAGGCTTTCATGAGAAATGCAGAATGCTACCTAATGAATGGTTAACACCTACTTTTGCCTTCTGTCATATTTCTCTCCACTTACCTCCTACCTCGTAAATGGTCACTAACCTACCAATGGAATCTGAATGTGCTCTGTGATCTGACACTTTCATTATAGCCTTATGAGGACTCCTTGTGCAATAAAATTCCATATCTCATGACAGGAGTGTTTAAAACTATTCCTGTAAAGATTTTATTTATTTATTTAAACAGAGATCACAAGCAGGCAGAGAGAGAGAAAGGGAAGCAGGCTCTCTGCTGAGCAGAGAGCCTGATGTGGGGCTCAATTCCAGGATCCTGAGATCATGACCTGATCTCTACCGAAGGCAGAGGCTTTAACCCACTGAGCCACCCAGGCATCCTGTCGGGGGCAAGGATTAAAACTATTATTTACAGAAAAATACAGTCAAATCATCTGATTTTAATTTGCTCTTCAATATACATTACAGTTTCTGTGTAAAAAGCCTTTCCATAGATATTACCTGCCAGCAGATTCATAAGGAGGAAACAGAAACTCTGTTGTATAACCTGACTCACCTAAGGTCAGGCAAGCAGTTGCAGAACTCACCCCAGGGCTCCTGACACCAAGCTCCTTGGAGCCACCAGCATGCATCTATCCATAAGAATTTCCGAAGTCTCTCCTTCTGACTCTACCACCAAAGAAACTGCAGAAAAAATACAGCACGTCAAAGTATCTAGATGATGCATTTAGTTAAATTAGAAAACTAAGGTCAACTTTTAAACAGTAAATGGCTACTTTGAATAAATTTGAATTTTCCCTATACGTTAATTATAACTCTTCTGATGAAAAGACTGATAAATTAGGAAACATCACCTTTGACAAATGACAAGACATCATCCAAGTCTGTATCTGATGACAAAAAGCCACCCAACTCTAGGTGTTGGCCACCTAACTATACCCTAGGCCCAACGGAATAAGCCTTGTTAGATAAGGGATGAAATTGTATGTTAAAAACAAACAAAGATCTGGGGCGCCTGGGTGGCTCAGTGTGTTAAAGCCTCTGCCTTTGGCTCAGGTCATGATCCCAGGGTCCTGGGATCGAGCCCTGCATGGGGCTCTCTGCTCTGCGGGGAGCCTGCTAACTCCTCTCTCTCTCTCTCTCTCTGCCTGCCTCTCTGCCTACTTGTGATCTCTGTCTGTCAAATAAATAAATGAAATCTTTAAACACACACACACACACGCACGCACAAGGGTTAAATCTTATCACTCCTTTCCAATAAGTGATTCCCTCAGAAACAGATGTTCAGATGATATTTTGTAAGCAATAAATCAACAGATAAAAGGGCATTCCCTGAAATGGTCTACCTGCAGGGAAACTGAGTAACTCTTGAACCAAATCCAGAATGCTGACAATGACATAAGTTTTACTTAGTTGCTCAACTAGAGGAAAGAGAAAAGTCCAGGAGATTTTGAGTTAATGAGAAGTTTTACCTCTACTCCTGACATGGATGTGACATTGCGCCCACTGTATCTGCTGCTTTCTCTGAACATAAATGTCCTGTGACAAGCTGCATCACTGACCCAGATGCTGGTGTTCAAAACTTCAGGTTTTCTGGAGCCAGAGCAGAGAAATGCTGTCAGGTGGGCACAAATAGGCATCTGCCATCCACCTGCACGCCATTCGGCTGTACCCCAAACATATAGGCTGACCTGGGCACTATTTCCCCTTCTGACCCAGCCTGAGCCTGGACCTCCTGGTCCCACCCAGACAGCTGGCCGCACACTGAGCACATCGGACCCGCCATGGCCTTAGGTCGTCATCTCTTCCCAACTGCGGTTTTCAGGCTCCAGAACCTAGACCTTATCTCCAAACACTGCCCAGGGTTGAAAATGATGCAGAAATCAGAACTCTTTCCCCATGGGAAGAAACCTTGTGTTTGGCATGTTGTCCAACGTTCAGTGTAGTTGAAACAAGCGTGGCCCATGAGGCCCAGCCCATGCTTGCAGGCCACATTGGTCACAAACACACATTGTGACCCTCAGCCTGAGCCCAGTCCTCAGGTAAGGCCTCTCAGGGCCTATATGAAGAGACAGCATATTGGGCTTGCCATGACCCTAGGCCCCAATTTTTAACCATAGTTCGGGTTGTCCCTTCACTCTTCCCCAGGGCTCTGCTTTGGAATTCCTCTTTTGGTGAAACACCTGAGGTAACAAACTTGAAAGGAGTCCTCCCATCCCACAGATTGACGAAAAACAATTGGGATCGGGCCAAATCCACAGAGAGGAAGATTCGTCCATGGCCCATGAGACCTCCACAACATTCCACGGCCATCGCTGAAACAAAATCCAGAGACAAAAGCCTGAGCAAGCTCCTCAGACTCGCTCATTCTTCATGTCCTGAAGAGTTCTTCTCATGGTTTGTAGATCGGGCGTGCCATAACTACGTCCCCAAACTTAAGCTGAGTTTGTGTTTTCAGTCTTCTGTCCTCAAAGTCCTGGGCCACACTCCCTCCAGGCTGGGGCCCCTGGAGCCACACATTAGGACTGCCCCCACCCAATCCAAGGGAATTCTGCCCATTCCATTGTCAAACATCGTACAAATTAGGAGAACCCTGCAAAGTCCCTGAGGCCATCGCAATAGTGTAGGTCGCCCGGGACCAAAAAGGGCGGTTGATACCGGATGAGCATCTACCTCCACTCATCTACCTCCACTCATACCAAGAAGATTGAACCAGACAGGACCCGAGGCCATTTCGGATCCATTGCTTTGGTTTACAGGCATGTCTCCTCAAAAGCCTGCATTCCAATAGCAGCAGAGGGGATTTCCTGAGGCACCCATCAGAACAAATCTCGTCTCCACAAGGAAACTTGTGCATGGGAGCTATGCCAAAGCTTAGGAGAATTCTTCAGGGTCCCGGTGCCACCTCCCCATTCCAAGGCCCTCATGGACACAAACACACGTTAGGACCCATCCTCTGGAAAGTGCATTTCAACTCAGCCACCCCGGTTGCTCCCGCAGATCCATTACATCTAAACTGTCTAGTTGCTAGGAGACAATTGGAAGGCGAGGCGGACTTCCCAGTAATCCATCCTAGAACGTTGCTCTGGAGTCATTCCATACGGGATGTCCTGGAGTTGTCCAACAGGTCTCAATTGTCCCGCAGAAGGAATCCTTGAAGGGGGCATCCCACATCTCCCAACGTGGAAAACCTCCATGGCCTCGAGATTCCGCTCTCTTCATGAAGGGGCCGTCATGCAAAGAAACTCCAACCTGAGCCAACGTCGGATCCTCGCCCTGACTTCAGATGCATGAGATATTGGTTCAGATCTGCAGGTGGTACCTGCCGTGCCCTCACCCTGAATCCGAAGTCTAGCTTGTGTTCTCAGACTTCCGTCCTCACTCTCCTGGCCCCGAAGCCCTCAAGTTTGGCAATTCCGGACCGACAATGAAGCACTCTGCCTGCCCTCTAGAAAAAATATATTTCCTAATGAGCAGCCCAGGCAGCTTAAATGAGGATAAACCTACACGGCACTCGAATGTACCCAAATTATATAGTCTAACCTGGGCACTAATGCACTGTCTGACACAACCTGAGCCCGGACCTGCTGACCAACACCCAGACAGCTGACCGCACGCTGAGCACATCAGACCCGCCATGGCCTTAGGTCATCATCTCTTCCCTACCTCAGTTTTCAGGCTTCAGAACCTAGACCTTATCTCCAATCACTGCCCACGGGTGACTGTGATGCAGAAATCAGAACTCTTCCTGACCCATGGCAAGAAACCTTGTGGTTGGCATGTTGTCCAACGTTCAGTGTAGGAGAAACCAGCATTCACGCTGAGGCCACGCCCATTCTTGAGTGCGACGAGAGCATAAACACGCATTGTGACCTCAGCGTGAGTCCTGTCCTCTAGTAAGTCCTCTCAGTGGCTGGACCTTTAGATGTCATAATGGGCTTGACATGTCCCTAGTCCCCAATTTTTAACCAGATTTCTGGTTGTCCAGTCGCCCCACCCCAGGGCTCTACTCTGGAATCCCTCATTTGGTGGGACATATGAGGTTGAAAAACAAAATGAAACAAATCGACAACAACAAAAAAACGGACTTCTTCCATCCCCAGAATGACCCCAAACTCTTTGGCGGGACCGAACCCCCAGAGAGTAAGACTCGTCCATTTCCCAAGAAGTCACCCGGCAATTCCACGACCATGAGTGACACGATATCCAGAGACAAAAACTTGAGCAAGAGCCTCACACTCGCCCTTTTTTCCTATCCCGAAGTGTTCTCCTCATGGTCTGTAGATCAGTCCTGCCATACCTATGAACCAAAACATAAGCCGAGTTTGTGTTTTCAGACAACTGTCCAAACAGCTCTGGCCTACACACCCTACAGGCTCAGGGCCCTGGAGCCAAACCTGAGGACTGTACTTGCCCTCTCCAAGGGAATTGTATGTGCCCATTCCATTGGCCACAACCCTACTAGTAGGATAACCTCCAAAGTCCCTGAGGCCATCCCAATAGTTGTGGCTTCCCAGGACAAACAGGGGCAATATGAGCCCATCTGAGCACCTACCTGCACTCAGACCCGTAGACTGATGTCCCCAGAGGTAAAAAGGAACGAACAGGCCCCTAGGCACTAATCGGATCCATTGCTTTGGTTTCCAGGCATCTCTCCTCAGAGGCCTGGATTTCAATACCAGCATATGGCTGTTTCTTGACTCACCCATCAGAACAAATCTCATCTACACATGGGAAACATGCACGTTGGAGCTGTGTCAAAGCCTCTGTTTAGGAGAACCCTTCAGGGCCCCAGGGCCACCGCTTCATTCCAAGGTCTCCATAGACACAAAAACATATTAGGACACATCCACAGGAGAGTCCATTTCAACTCAGCCTCCTCGGTTGCCCCCCACATCCAGCAGATCTAACCTGTCTTGTTGCTAGGAGACCATTGGAATGCGAGGTGGGCTACCCAGCCATCCATCCTTAGAACCCTGCTCGGAATCGTTGGCCTGGAGCCAACCAACAGGTCTCAATTGTCCTGCAGAAGAATCTTTGCAGTTTGGAGCTTCTCACAACTCCCATCGTGGGAAAACCCCCATGTCCTCGTGATCCAACCCCCTTCAAGAAAGGGCCATCAGGGCAGAAAGTCCAACCTGAGCGATCGTCTGATCCTTGCCCTGACTTCAGATGCACGAGATCTCGATTGAGGTCTGTAGATTGTGCCTGCCATATCCTCACCCAGAAACCTAGGCCTAGCTTGGGTTCTCAGACTCCGTCTTCAGACTAGTGGCCCACAAGCCCTCCAGTTTGGCAATCCAGAACTACAATGCCGCACTCTCCCTGCCCTACAGAAGTAAAACATTGCCCTCAGGGCTACCCCGAAACCGCAAATGAGGATCAACCTGCACGCCATTCGGCTGTACCCCAAACATATAGGCTGACCTGGGCACTATTTCACCTTCTGACCCAGCCTGAGCCTGGACCTCCTGGTCCCACCCAGACAGCTGGCCGCACACTGAGCACATCGGACCCGCCATGGCCTTAGGTCGTCATCTCTTCCCAACTGCGGTTTTCAGGCTCCAGAACCTAGACCTTATCTCCAACCACTGCCCAGGGTGGAGAATGATGCAGAAATCAGAACTCTTTCCTTATGACAAGAAACCTTGTGGTTGGCATGTTGTCCAACGTTCAGTGTAGTTGAAACAAGCGTGGCCCATGAGGCCCAGCCCATGCTTGAGGGCCACATTGGTCACAAACACACATTGTGACCCTCAGCCTGAGCCCAGTCCTCAGGTAAGGCCTCTCAGGGCCTATATGAAGAGACAGCATATTGGGCTTGCCATGCCCCTAGGCCCCAATTTTTAACCATAGTTCGGGTTGTCCCTTCACTCTTCCCCAGGGCTCTGCTTTGGAATTCTTCCTTTGTTGGGACACCTGAGGTAACAAACCTGAAAGGAGTCCTCCCATCCCACAGATGGACGAAAAAACAATTTGGATCGGGACAAAACCACAGAGAGGAAGATTCGTCCATGGCCCATGAGACCTCCCCAACATTCCACGGCCATCGCTGAAACAAAACCCAGAGACAAAAGCCTGAGCAAGCTCCTCAGACTCGCTCATTCTTCATATCCTGAAGAGTTCATCTCAGGGTTTGTGGATCGGGCGTGCCATACCTACGTCCCCAAACTTAAGCTGATTTTGTGTTTTCAGTCTTCTGTCCTCAAAGTCCTGGGCCACACTCCCTCCAGGCTGGGGCCTTGGAGCCACTCATTAGGACTGCCCCCACCCAATCCATGGGAATTCTGCCCATTCCATTGTCAAAAATTGTACAAATTAGGAGAACCCTCCAAAGTCCCTGAGGCCATCCCAATAGTGTAGGTCGCCCGGGACAAAAAAGGGCGATTGATACCGGCTGAGCATCTACCTCCACTCATCTACCTCCACTCATACCAAGAAGATTGAACCAGACAGGACCCGAGGCCATTATCGGATAAATTGCTTTGGTTTACAGGCATGTCTCCACAAGCCTGGATTCCAATACCAGCAGAGGGGATTTCCTGAGGCACCCTTCAGAACAAATCTCGTCTCCACAAGGAAACTTGTGCATGGGAGCTATGCCAAAGCTTAGGAGAATACTTCAGGGTCCCGGTGCCACCTCCCCATTCCAAGGCCCTCATGGACACAAACACACGTTAGGACCCATCCTCTGGAAAGTGCATTTCAACTCAGCCACCCCGGTTGCTCCCGCAGATCCATTAGATCTAAACTGTCTTGTTGCTAGGCGACAATTGGAAGGCGAGGCGGAATTCCCAGGCATCCATCCTGGAACGGTGCTCTGGAGTCATTCCATATGGATTGTCCTGGAGCTGTCCAACAGGTCTCAATTGTCCCGCAGAAGGAATCCTTGAAGGGGGCATCCCACATCTCCCAACGTGGAAAACCTCCATGGCCTCGAGATTCCGCACCCTTCATGAAGGGGCCGTTATGCACAGAAACTCCAACCTGAGACAACGTCGGATCCTCGCCCTGACTTCAGATGCATGAGATATTGGTTCAGATTGCAGGGGGTACCTGCCGTGCCCTCACCCTGAATCCGAAGTCTAGCTTGTGTTCTCAGACTTCCGTCCTCACTCTCCTGGCCCCGAAGCCCTCAAGTTTGGCAATTCCGGACCGACAATGAAGCACTCTGCTTGCCCTCTAGAAAAAATATATTGCCTAATGAGCAGCCCAGGCAGCATAAATGAGGTTAAACCTACACGGCACTCGAATGTACCCAAATTATATAGCCTAACCTGGGCACTAATGCACTGTCTGACACAACCTGAGCCCGGACCTGCTGACCAACACCCAGACAGCTGACCGCATGCTGAGCACATCAGACCCGCCATGGCCTTAGGTCATCATCTCTTCCCTACCTCAGTTTTCAGGCTTCAGAACCTAGACCTTATCTCCAATCACTGCCCACGGGTGACTGTGATGCAGAAATCAGAACTCTTCCTGACCCATGGCAAGAAACCTTGTGGTTGGCATGTTGTCCAACGTTCAGTGTAGGAGAAACCAGCATTCACCCTGAGGCCCCGCCCATTCTTGCGTGCGACGAGAGCATAAACACACATTGTGACCTCAGCGTGAGTCCTGTCCTCTAGTAAGTCCTCTCAGTGGCTGGAACATTAGATGTCATAAAGGGCTTGACATGTCCCTAGTCCCCAATTTTTAACCAGATTTCTGGTTGTCCAGTCTCCCCACCCCAGGGCTCTACTCTGGAATCCCTCATTTGGTGGGACATCTGAGGTTAAAAAACAAAATGAAACAAATCGACAACGACAACAAAAAAAAGGACTTCTTCCATCCCCAGAATGACCCCAAACTCTTTGGACGGGACCGAACCCCCAGAGATTAAGACTCGTCCATTTCCCATGAAGTCACCCGGCAATTTCACGACCATGAGTGACACGATATCCAGAGACAAAAACTTGAGCAAGAGCCTCACACTCGCCCTTTTTTCCTATCCCGAAGTGTTCTCCTCATGGTCTGTAGATCAGTCCTGCCATACCTATGACCCAAAACATAAGCCGACTTTGTGTTTTCAGACAAGTGTCCAAACAGCTCTGGCCTACACACCCTACAGGCTAAGGGCCCTGGAGCCAAACCTGAGGACTGTACTTGCCCTCTCCAAGGGAATTGTATGTGCCCATTCCAATGGCCACAACCCTACTAGTAGGAAAACCTCCAAAGTCCCTGAGGCCATCCCAATAGTTGTGGCTTCCCAGGACAAACAGGGGCAATCTGAGCCCATCTGACCTCCTACCTGCACTCAGACCCGTAGACTGATGTCCCCAGAGGTAAAAAGGAACGAACAGGCCCCTTAGGCACTAATCGGATCCATTGCTTTGGTTTCCAGGCATCTCTCCTCAGAGGCCTGGATTTCAATACCAGCATATGGCTGTTTCTTGACTCACCCATCAGAAAAAATCTCATCTACACTTGGGAAACATGCACGTTAGAGCTGTGTCAAAGCCTCTGTTTAGGAGAACCCTTCAGGGCCCCAGGGCCACCGCTTCATTCCAAGGTCTCCATAGACACAAAAACATATTAGGACACATCCACAGGAGAGTCCATTTCAACTCAGCCTCCTCGGTTGCCCCCCACATCCAGCAGATCTAACCTGTCTTGTTGCTTGGAGACCATTGGAATGCGAGGTGGGCTACCCAGCCATCCATCCTTAGAACCCTGCTCGGAATCGTTGGCCTGGAGCCAACCAACAGGTCTCAATTGTCCTGCAGAAGAATCTTTGCAGTTTGGAGCTTCTCACAACTTCCATCGTGGGAAAACCCCCATGTCCACGTGATCCAACCCCCTTCAAGAAAGGGCCATCAGGGCAGAAAGTCCAACCTGAGCGATCGTCTGTGCCACCTCCCCATTCCAAGGCCCTCATGGACACAAACACACGTTAGGACCCATCCTCTGGAAAGTGCATTTCAACTCAGCCACCCCGGTTGCTCCCGCAGATCCATTACATCTAAACTGTCTAGTTGCTAGGAGACAATTGGAAGGCGAGGCGGACTTCCCAGTAATCCATCCTAGAACGTTGCTCTGGAGTCATTCCATACCGGATGTCCTGGAGTTGTCCAACAGGTCTCAATTGTCCCGCAGAAGGAATCCTTGAAGGGGGCATCCCACATCTCCCAACGTGGAAAACCTCCATGGCCTCGAGATTCCGCTCTCTTCATGAAGGGGCCGTCATGCAAAGAAACTCCAACCTGAGCCAACGTCGGATCCTCGCCCTGACTTCAGATGCATGAGATATTGGTTCAGATCTGCAGGTGGTACCTGCCGTGCCCTCACCCTGAATCCGAAGTCTAGCTTGTGTTCTCAGACTTCCGTCCTCACTCTCCTGGCCCCGAAGCCCTCAAGTTTGGCAATTCCGGACCGACAATGAAGCACTCTGCCTGCCCTCTAGAAAAAATATATTTCCTAATGAGCAGCCCAGGCAGCTTAAATGAGGATAAACCTACACGGCACTCGAATGTACCCGAATTATATAGTCTAACCTGGGCACTAATGCACTGTCTGACACAACCTGAGCCCGGACCTGCTGACCAACACCCAGACAGCTGACCGCACGCTGAGCACATCAGACCCGCCATGGCCTTAGGTCATCATCTCTTCCCTACCTCAGTTTTCAGGCTTCAGAACCTAGACCTTATCTCCAATCACTGCCCACGGGTGACTGTGATGCAGAAATCAGAACTCTTCCTGACCCATGGCAAGAAACCTTGTGGTTGGCATGTTGTCCAACGTTCAGTGTAGGAGAAACCAGCATTCACGCTGAGGCCACGCCCATTCTTGAGTGCGACGAGAGCATAAACACGCATTGTGACCTCAGCGTGAGTCCTGTCCTCTAGTAAGTCCTCTCAGTGGCTGGACCTTTAGATGTCATAATGGGCTTGACATGTCCCTAGTCCCCAATTTTTAACCAGATTTCTGGTTGTCCAGTCGCCCCACCCCAGGGCTCTACTCTGGAATCCCTCATTTGGTGGGACATCTGAGGTTGAAAAACAAAATGAAACAAATCGACAACAACAAAAAAACGGACTTCTTCCATCCCCAGAATGACCCCAAACTCTTTGGCGGGACCGAACCCCCAGAGAGTAAGACTCGTCCATTTCCCAAGAAGTCACCCGGCAATTTCACGACCATGAGTGACACGATATCCAGAGACAAAAACTTGAGCAAGAGCCTCACACTCGCCCTTTTTTCCTATCCCGAAGTGTTCTCCTCATGGTCTGTAGATCAGTCCTGCCATACCTATGAACCAAAACATAAGCCGAGTTTGTGTTTTCAGACAACTGTCCAAACAGCTCTGGCCTACACACCCTACAGGCTCAGGGCCCTGGAGCCAAACCTGAGGACTGTACTTGCCCTCTCCAAGGGAATTGTATGTGCCCATTCCATTGGCCACAACCCTACTAGTAGGATAACCTCCAAAGTCCCTGAGGCCATCCCAATAGTTGTGGCTTCCCAGGACAAACAGGGGCAATATGAGCCCATCTGAGCACCTACCTGCACTCAGACCCGTAGACTGATGTCCCCAGAGGTAAAAAGGAACGAACAGGCCCCTAGGCACTAATCGGATCCATTGCTTTGGTTTCCAGGCATCTCTCCTCAGAGGCCTGGATTTCAATACCAGCATATGGCTGTTTCTTGACTCACCCATCAGAACAAATCTCATCTACACATGGGAAACATGCACGTTGGAGCTGTGTCAAAGCCTCTGTTTAGGAGAACCCTTCAGGGCCCCAGGGCCACCGCTTCATTCCAAGGTCTCCATAGACACAAAAACATATTAGGACACATCCACAGGAGAGTCCATTTCAACTCAGCCTCCTCGGTTGCCCCCCACATCCAGCAGATCTAACCTGTCTTGTTGCTTGGAGACCATTGGAATGCGAGGTGGGCTACCTAGCCATCCATCCTTAGAACCCTGCTCGGAATCGTTGGCCTGGAGCCAACCAACAGGTCTCAATTGTCCTGCAGAAGAATCTTTGCAGTTTGGAGCTTCTCACAACTCCCATCGTGGGAAAACCCCCATGTCCTCGTGATCCAACCCCCTTCAAGAAAGGGCCATCAGGGCAGAAAGTCCAACCTGAGCGATCGTCTGATCCTTGCCCTGACTTCAGATGCACGAGATCTCGATTGAGGTCTGTAGATTGTGCCTGCCATATCCTCACCCAGAAACCTAGGCCTAGCTTGGGTTCTCAGACTCCGTCTTCAGACTAGTGGCCCACAAGCCCTCCAGTTGGGCAATCCAGAACTACAATGCCGCACTCTCCCTGCCCTACAGAAGTAAAACATTGCCCTCAGGGCTACCCCGAAACCGCAAATGAGGATCAACCTGCACGCCATTCGGCTGTACCCCAAACATATAGGCTGACCTGGGCACTATTTCACCTTCTGACCCAGCCTGAGCCTGGACCTCCTGGTCCCACCCAGACAGCTGGCCGCACACTGAGCACATCGGACCCGCCATGGCCTTAGGTCGTCATCTCTTCCCAACTGCGGTTTTCAGGCTCCAGAACCTAGACCTTATCTCCAACCACTGCCCAGGGTTGAGAATGATGCAGAAATCAGAACTCTTTCCTTATGGCAAGAAACCTTGTGGTTGGCATGTTGTCCAACGTTCAGTGTAGTTGAAACAAGCGTGGCCCATGAGGCCCAGCCCATGCTTGAGGGCCACATTGGTCACAAACACACATTGTGACCCTCAGCCTGAGCCCAGTCCTCAGGTAAGGCCTCTCAGGGCCTATATGAAGAGACAGCATATTGGGCTTGCCATGCCCCTAGGCCCCAATTTTTAACCATAGTTCGGGTTGTCCCTTCACTCTTCCCCAGGGCTCTGCTTTGGAATTCTTCTTTTGGTGGGACACCTGAGCTAACAAACCTGAAAGGAGTCCTCCCATCCCACAGATGGACGAAAAACAATTGGGATCGGGCCAAATCCACAGAGAGGAAGATTCGTCCATGGCCCATGAGACCTCCCCAACATTCCACGGCCATCGCTGAAACAAAACCCAGAGACAAAAGCCTGAGCAAGCTCCTCAGACTCGCTCATTCTTCATATCCTGAAGAGTTCTTCTCAGGGTTTGTGGATCGGGCGTGCCATACCTACGTCCCCAAACTTAAGCTGATTTTGTGTTTTCAGTCTTCTGTCCTCAAAGTCCTGGGCCAAACTCCCTCCAGGCTGGGGCCTTGGAGCCACTCATTAGGACTGCCCCCACCCAATCCATGGGAATTCTGCCCATCCATTGTCAAAAATTGTACAAATTAGGAGAACCCTCCAAAGTCCCTGAGGCCATCCCAATAGTGTAGGTCGCCCGGGACAAAAAAGGGCGATTGATACCGGCTGAGCATCTACCTCCACTCATCTACCTCCACTCATACCAAGAAGATTGAACCAGACAGGACCCGAGGCCATTATCGGATAAATTGCTTTGGTTTACAGGCATGTCTCCACAAGCCTGGATTCCAATACCAGCAGAGGGGATTTCCTGAGGCACCCATCAGAACAAATCTCGTCTCCACAAGGAAACTTGTGCATGGGAGCTATGCCAAAGCTTAGGAGAATACTTCAGGGTCCCGGTGCCACCTCCCCATTCCAAGGCCCTCATGGACACAAACACACGTTAGGACCCATCCTCTGGAAAGTGCATTTCAACTCAGCCACCCCGGTTGCTCCCGCAGATCCATTAGATCTAAACTGTCTTGTTGCTAGGCGACAATTGGAAGGCGAGGCGGAATTCCCAGGCATCCATCCTGGAACGGTGCTCTGGAGTCATTCCATATGGATTGTCCTGGAGCTGTCCAACAGGTCTCAATTGTCCCGCAGAAGGAATCCTTGAAGGGGGCATCCCACATCTCCCAACGTGGAAAACCTCCATGGCCACGAGATTCCGCTCCCTTCATGAAGGGGCCGTTATGCACAGAAACTCCAACCTGAGACAATGTCGGATCCTCGCCCTGACTTCAGATGCATGAGATATTGGTTCAGATTGCAGGGGGTACCTGCCGTGCCCTCACCCTGAATCCGAAGTCTAGCTTGTGTTCTCAGACTTCCGTCCTCACTCTCCTGGCCCCGAAGCCCTCAAGTTTGGCAATTCCGGACCGACAATGAAGCACTCTGCTTGCCCTCTAGAAAAAATATATTGCCTAATGAGCAGCCCAGGCAGCTTAAATGAGGTTAAACCTACACGCACTCGAATGTACCCAAATTATATAGCCTAACCTGGGCACTAATGCACTGTCTGACACAACCTGAGCCCGGACCTGCTGACCAACACCCAGACAGCTGACCGCACGCTGAGCACATCAGACCCGCCATGGCCTTAGGTCATCATCTCTTCCCTACCTCAGTTTTCAGGCTTCAGAACCTAGACCTTATCTCCAATCACTGCCCACGGGTGACAGTGATGCAGAAATCAGAACTCTTCCTGACCCATGGCAAGAAACCTTGTGGTTGGCATGTTGTCCAACGTTCAGTGTAGGAGAAACCAGCATTCACCCTGAGGCCCCGCCCATTCTTGCGTGCGACGAGAGCATAAACACACATTGTGACCTCAGCGTGAGTCCTGTCCTCTAGTAAGTCCTCTCAGTGGCTGGAACATTAGATGTCATAATGGGCTTGACATGTCCCTAGTCCCCAATTTTTAACCAGATTTCTGGTTGTCCAGTCTCCCCACCCCAGGGCTCTACTCTGGAATCCCTCATTTGGTGGGAAATCTGAGGTTGAAAAACAAAATGAAACAAATCGACAACAACAACAAAAATAAGGACTTCTTCCATCCCCAGAATGACCCCAAACTCTTTGGACGGGACCGAACCCCCAGAGATTAAGACTCGTCCATTTCCCATGAAGTCACCCGGCAATTTCACGACCATGAGTGACACGATATCCAGAGACAAAAACTTGAGCAAGAGCCTCACACTCGCCCTTTTTTCCTATCCCGAAGTGTTCTCCTCATGGTCTGTAGATCAGTCCTGCCATACCTATGACCCAAAACATAAGCCGACTTTGTGTTTTCAGACAAGTGTCCAAACAGCTCTGGCCTACACACCCTACAGGCTCAGGGCCCTGGAGCCAAACCTGAGGACTGTACTTGCCCTCTCCAAGGGAATTGTATGTGCCCATTCCAATGGCCACAACCCTACTAGTAGGAAAACCTCCAAAGTCCCTGAGGCCATCCCAATAGTTGTGGCTTCCCAGGACAAACAGGGGCAATCTGAGCCCATCTGACCACCTACCTGCACTCAGACCCGTAGACTGATGTCCCCAGAGGTAAAAAGGAACGAACAGGCCCCTTAGGCACTAATCGGATCCATTGCTTTGGTTTCCAGGCATCTCTCCTCAGAGGCCTGGATTTCAATACCAGCATATGGCTGTTTCTTGACTCACCCATCAGAACAAATCTCATCTACACTTGGGAAACATGCACGTTAGAGCTGTGTCAAAGCCTCTGTTTAGGAGAACCCTTCAGGGCCCCAGGGCCACCTCTTCATTCCAAGGTCTCCATAGACACAAAAACATATTAGGACACATCCACAGGAGAGTCCATTTCAACTCAGCCTCCTCGGTTGCCCCCCACATCCAGCAGATCTAACCTGTCTTGTTGCTTGGAGACCATTGGAATGGGAGGTGGGCTACCCAGCCATCCATCCTTAGAACCCTGCTCGGAATCGTTGGCCTGGAGCCAACCAACAGGTCTCAATTGTCCTGCAGAAGAATCTTTGCAGTTTGGAGCTTCTCACAACTTCCATCGTGGGAAAACCCCCATGTCCACGTGATCCAACCCCCTTCAAGAAAGGGCCATCAGGGCAGAAAGTCCAACCTGAGCGATCGTCTGATCCTTGCCCTGACTTCAGATGCACGAGATCTCGATTGAGGTCTGTAGATTGTGCCTGCCATATCCTCACCCAGAAACCTAGGCCTAGCTTGGGTTCTCAGACTGCGTCCTCAGACTACTGGCCCACAAGCCCTCCAGTTGGGCAATCCAGAACTACAATGCCGCACTCTGCCTGCCCTACAGAAGTCAAACATTGCCCTCATTGCTACCCCGAAACCCCAAAAGAAAATCAACCTGCACGCCATTCGGCTGTACCCCAAACATATAGGCTGACCTGGGCACTATTTCCCCTTCTGACCCAGCCTGAGCCTGGACCTCCTGGTCCCACCCAGACAGCTGGCCGCACACTGAGCACATCGGACCCGCCATGGCCTTAGGTCGTCATCTCTTCCCAACTGCGGTTTTCAGGCTCCAGAACCTAGACCTTATCTCCAACCACTGCCCAGGGTTGAAAATGATGCAGAAATCAGAACTCTTTCCCCATGGGAAGAAACCTTGTGTTTGGCATGTTGTCCAACGTTCAGTGTAGTTGAAACAAGCGTGGCCCATGAGGCCCAGCCCATGCTTGCGGGCCACATTGGTCACAAACACACATTGTGACCCTCAGCCTGAGCCCAGTCCTCAGGTAAGGCCTCTCAGGGCCTATATGAAGAGACAGCATATTGGGCTTGCCATGACCCTAGGCCCCAATTTTTAACCATAGTTCGGGTTGTCCCTTCACTGTTCCCCAGGGCTCTGCTTTGGAATTCCTCTTTTGGTGGGACACCTGAGGTAACAAACTTGAAAGGAGTCCTCCCATCCCACAGATTGACGAAAAACAATTGGGATCGGGCCAAATCCACAGAGAGGAAGATTCGTCCATGGCCCATGAGACCTCCACAACATTCCACGGCCATCGCTGAAACAAAATCCAGAGACAAAAGCCTGAGCAAGCTCCTCAGACTCGCTCATTCTTCATGTCCTGAAGAGTTCTTCTCATGGTTTGTAGATCGGGCGTGCCATAACTACGTCCCCAAACTTAAGCTGAGTTTGTGTTTTCAGTCTTCTGTCCTCAAAGTCCTGGGCCACACTCCCTCCAGGCTGGGGCCCCTGGAGCCACACATTAGGACTGCCCCCACCCAATCCATGGGAATTCTGCCCATTCCATTGTCAAAAATTGTACAAATTAGGAGAACCCTCCAAAGTCCCTGAGGCCATCCCAATAGTGTAGGTCGCCCGGGACAAAAAAGGGCGATTGATACCGGCTGAGCATCTACCTCCACTCATCTACCTGCACTCATACCAAGAAGATTGAACCAGACAGGACCCGAGGCCATTATCGGATAAATTGCTTTGGTTTACAGGCATGTCTCCTCAAAAGCCTGGATTCCAATACCAGCAGAGGGGATTTCCTGAGGCACCCATCAGCACAAATTTCGTCTCCACAAGGAAACTTGTGCATGGGAGCTATGCCAAAGCTTAGGAGAATACTTCAGGGTCCCGGTGCCACCTCCCCATTCCAAGGCCCTCATGGACACAAACACACGTTAGGACCCATCCTCTGGAAAGTGCATTTCAACTCAGCCACCCCGGTTGCTCCCGCAGATCCATTAGATCTAAACTGTCTTGTTGCGCGGCGAATATTGGAAGGCGAGGCGGAATTCCCAGGCATCCATCCTGGAACGGTGCTCTGGAGTCATTCCATATGGATTGTCCTGGAGCTGTCCAACAGGTCTCTATTGTCCCGCAGAAGGAATCCTTGAAGGGGGCATCCCACATCTCCCAACGTGGAAAACCTCCATGGCCTCGAGATTCCGCTCTCTTCATGAAGGGGCCGTTATGCACAGAAACTCCAACCTGAGACAACGTCGGATCCTCGCCCTGACTTCAGATGCATGAGATATTGGTTCAGATTGCAGGGGGTACCTGCCGTGCCCTCACCCTGAATCCGAAGTCTAGCTTGTGTTCTCAGACTTCCGTCCTCACTCTCCTGGCCCCGAAGCCCTCAAGTTTGGCAATTCCGGACCGACAATGAAGCACTCTGCTTGCCCTCTAGAAAAAATATATTGCCTAATGAGCAGCCCAGGCACCTTAAATGAGGTTAAACCTACACGGCACTCGAATGTACCCAAATTATATAGCCTAACCTGGGCACTAATGCACTGTCTGACACAACCTGAGCCCGGACCTGCTGACCAACAACCAGACAGCTGACCGCACGCTGAGCACATCAGACCCGCCATGGCCTTAGGTCATCATCTCTTCCCTACCTCAGTTTTCAGGCTTCAGAACCTAGACCTTATCTCCAATCACTGCCCACGGGTGACTGTGATGCAGAAATCAGAACTCTTCCTGACCCATGGCAAGAAACCTTGTGGTTGGCATGTTGTCCAACGTTCAGTGTAGGAGAAACCAGCATTCACCCTGAGGCCCCGCCCATTCTTGCGTGCGACGAGAGCATAAACACACATTGTGACCTCAGCGTGAGTCCTGTCCTCTAGTAAGTCCTCTCAGTGGCTGGAACATTAGATGTCATAATGGGCTTGACATGTCCCTAGTCCCCAATTTTTAACCAGATTTCTGGTTGTCCAGTCGCCCCACCCCAGGGCTCTACTCTGGAATCCCTCATTTGGTGGGACATCTGAGGTTGAAAAACAAAATGAAACAAATCGACAACAACAACAAAAAAACGGACTTCTTCCATCCCCAGAATGACCCCAAACTCTTTGGACAGGACCGAACCCCCAGAGAGTAAGACTCGTCCATTTCCCATGAAGTCACCCGGCAATTTCACGACCATGAGTGACACGATATCCAGAGACAAAAACTTGAGCAAGAGCCTCACACTCGCCCTTTTTTCATATCCCGAAGTGTTCTCCTCATGGTCTGTAGATCAGTCCTGCCATACCTATGACCCAAACATAAGCCGAGTTTGTGTTTTCAGACAACTGTCCAAACAGCTCTGGCCTACACACCCTACAGGCTCAGGGCCCTGGAGCCAAACCTGAGGACTGTACTTGCCCTCTCCAAGGGAATTGTATGTGCCCATTCCAATGGCCACAACCCTACTAGTAGGATAACCTCCAAAGTCCCTGAGGCCATCCCAATAGTTGTGGCTTCCCAGGACAAACAGGGGCAATCTGAGCCCATCTGAGCACCTACCTGCACTCAGACCCGTACTGTTGTTTCCAGAGGTAAAAAGGAACGAACAGGCCCCTAGGCACTAATCGGATCCATTGCTTTGGTTTCCAGGCATCTCTCCTCAGAGGCCTGGATTTCAATACCAGCATATGGCTGTTCCTTGACTCACCCATCAGAACAAATCTCATCTACACTTGGGAAACATGCACGTTAGAGCTGTGCCAAAGCCTCTGTTTAGGAGAACCCTTCAGGGCCCCAGGGCCACCGCTTCATTCCAAGGTCTCCATAGACACAAAAACATATTAGGACACATCCACAGGAGAGTCCATTTCAACTCAGCCTCCTCGGTTGCCCCCCACATCCAGCAGATCTAACCTGTCTTGTTGCTTGGAGACCATTGGAATGCGAGGTGGGCTACCCAGCCATCCATCCTTAGAACCCTGCTCGGAATCGTTGGCCTGGAGCCAACCAACAGGTCTCAATTGCCTTCAGAAGAATCTTTGCAGTTTGGAGCTTCTCACAACTTCCATCGTGGGAAAACCCCCATGTCCAAGTGATCCAACCCCCTTCAAGAAAGGGCCATCAGGGCAGAAAGTCCAACCTGAGCGATCGTCTGATCCTTGCCCTGACTTCAGATGCACGAGATCTCGATTGAGGTCTGTAGATTGTGCCTGCCATATCCTCACCCAGAAACCTAGGCCTAGCTTGGGTTCTCAGACTGCGTCCTCAGACTACTGGCCCACAAGCCCTCCAGTTGGGCAATCCAGAACTACAATGCCGCACTCTGCCTGCCCTACAGAAGTCAAACATTGCCCTCATTGCTACCCCGAAACCCCAAAAGAAAATCAACCTGCACGCCATTCGGCTGTACCCCAAACATATAGGCTGACCTGGGCACTATTTCCCCTTCTGACCCAGCCTGAGCCTGGACCTCCTGGTCCCACCCAGACAGCTAGCCGCACACTGAGCACATCGGACCCGCCATGGCCTTAGGTCGTCATCTCTTCCCAACTGTGGTTTTCAGGCTCCAGAACCTAGACCTTATCTCCAACCACTGCCCAGGGTTGAAAATGATGCAGAAATCAGAACTCTTTCCCCATGGGAAGAAACCTTGTGTTTGGCATGTTGTCCAACGTTCAGTGTAGTTGAAACAAGCGTGGCCCATGAGGCCCAGCCCATGCTTGCGGGCCACATTGGTCACAAACACACATTGTGACCCTCAGCCTGAGCCCAGTCCTCAGGTAAGGCCTCTCAGGGCCTATATGAAGAGACAGCATATTGGGCTTGCCATGACCCTAGGCCCCAATTTTTAACCATAGTTCGGGTTGTCCCTTCACTCTTCTCCAGGGCTCTGCTTTGGAATTCCTCTTTTGGTGGGACACCTGAGGTAACAAACCTGAAAGGAGTCCTCCCATCCCACAGATTGACGAAAAACAATTGGGATCGGGCCAAATCCACAGAGAGGAATATTCGTCCATGGCCCATGAGTCCTCCCCAACATTCCACGGCCATCGCTGAAACAAAATCCAGAGACAAAAGCCTGAGCAAGCTCCTCAGACTCGCTCATTCTTCATGTCCTGAAGAGTTCTTCTCATGGTTTGTAGATCGGGCGTGCCATAACTACGTCCCCAAACTTAAGCTGAGTTTGTGTTTTCAGTCTTCTGTCCTCAAAGTCCTGGGCCACACTCCCTCCAGGCTGGGGCCCCTGGAGCCACACATTAGGACTGACCCCACCCAATCCAAGGGAATTCTGCCCATTCCATTGTCAAACATCGTACAAATTAGGAGAACCCTCCAAAGTCCCTGAGGCCATCCCAATAGTGTAGGTCGCCCGGGATAAAAAAGGGCGGTTGATACCGGCTGAGCATCTACTTCCACTCATCTACCTCCACTCATACCAAGAAGATTGAACCAGACAGGACCCGAGGCCATTATCGGATCCATTGCTTTGGTTTACAGGCATGTCTCCTCAAAAGCCTGCATTCCAATACCAGCAGAGGAGATTTCCTGAGGCACCCATCAGAACAAATCTCGTCTCTACAAGGAAACTTGTGCATGGGAGCTAAGCCAAAGCTTAGGAGAATACTTCAGGGTCCCGGTGCCACCTCCCCATTCCAAGGCCCTCATGGACACAAACACACGTTAGGACCCATCCTCTGGAAAGTGCATTTCAACTCAGCCACCCCGGGTGCTCCCGCAGATCCATTAGATCTAAACTGTCTTGTTGCTAGGAGACAATTGGAAGGCGAGGCGGACTTCCCAGGCATCCATCCTCGAACGGTGCTCTGGAGTCATTCCATATGGGATGTCCTGGAGCTGTCCAACAGGTCTCTATTGTCCCGCAGAAGGAATCCTTGAAGGGGGCATCCCACATCTCCCAACGTGGAAAACCTCCATGGCCTCGAGATTCCGCTCTCTAAATGAAGGGGCCGTTATGCACAGAAACTCCAACCTGAGACAACGTCGGATCCTCGCCCTGACTTCAGATGCATGAGATATTGGTTCAGATTGCAGGGGGTACCTGCCGTGCCCTCACCCTGAATCCGAAGTCTAGCTTGTGTTCTCAGACTTCCGTCCTAACTCTCCTGGCCCCGAAGCCCTCAAGTTTGGCAATTCCGGACCGACAATGAAGCACTCTGCTTGCCCTCTAGAAAAAATATATTGCCTAATGAGCAGCCCAGGCACCTTAAATGAGGTTAAACCTACACGGCACTCGAATGTACCCAAATTATATAGCCTAACCTGGGCACTAATGCACTGTCTGACACAACCTGAGCCCGGACCTGCTGACCAACAACCAGACAGCTGACCGCACGCTGAGCACATCAGACCCGCCATGGCCTTAGGTCATCATCTCTTCCCTACCTCAGTTTTCAGGCTTCAGAACCTAGACCTTATCTCCAATCACTGCCCACGGGTGACTGTGATGCAGAAATCAGAACTCTTCCTGACCCATGGCAAGAAACCTTGTGGTTGGCATGTTGTCCAACGTTCAGTGTAGGAGAAACCAGCATTCACCCTGAGGCCCCGCCCATTCTTGCGTGCGACGAGAGCATAAACACACATTGTGACCTCAGCGTGAGTCCTGTCCTCTAGTAAGTCCTCTCAGTGGCTGGAACATTAGATGTCATAATGGGCTTGACATGTCCCTAGTCCCCAATTTTTAACCAGATTTCTGGTTGTCCAGTCGCCCCACCCCAGGGCTCTACTCTGGAATCCCTCATTTGGTGGGACATCTGAGGTTGAAAAACAAAATGAAACAAATCGACAACAACAACAAAAAAACGGACTTCTTCCATCCCCAGAATGACCCCAAACTCTTTGGACAGGACCGAACCCCCAGAGAGTAAGACTCGTCCATTTCCCATGAAGTCACCCGGCAATTTCACGACCATGAGTGACACGATATCCAGAGACAAAAACTTGAGCAAGAGCCTCACACTCGCCCTTTTTTCATATCCCGAAGTGTTCTCCTCATGGTCTGTAGATCAGTCCTGCCATACCTATGACCCAAACATAAGCCGAGTTTGTGTTTTCAGACAACTGTCCAAACAGCTCTGGCCTACACACCCTACAGGCTCAGGGCCCTGGAGCCAAACCTGAGGACTGTACTTGCCCTCTCCAAGGGAATTGTATGTGCCCATTCCAATGGCCACAACCCTACTAGTAGGATAACCTCCAAAGTCCCTGAGGCCATCCCAATAGTTGTGGCTTCCCAGGACAAACAGGGGCAATCTGAGCCCATCTGAGCACCTACCTGCACTCAGACCCGTACTGTTGTTTCCAGAGGTAAAAAGGAACGAACAGGCCCCTAGGCACTAATCGGATCCATTGCTTTGGTTTCCAGGCATCTCTCCTCAGAGGCCTGGATTTCAATACCAGCATATGGCTGTTCCTTGACTCACCCATCAGAACAAATCTCATCTACACTTGGGAAACATGCACGTTAGAGCTGTGCCAAAGCCTCTGTTTAGGAGAACCCTTCAGGGCCCCAGGGCCACCGCTTCATTCCAAGGTCTCCATAGACACAAAAACATATTAGGACACATCCACAGGAGAGTCCATTTCAACTCAGCCTCCTCGGTTGCCCCCCACATCCAGCAGATCTAACCTGTCTTGTTGCTTGGAGACCATTGGAATGCGAGGTGGGCTACCCAGCCATCCATCCTTAGAACCCTGCTCGGAATCGTTGGCCTGGAGCCAACCAACAGGTCTCAATTGCCTTCAGAAGAATCTTTGCAGTTTGGAGCTTCTCACAACTTCCATCGTGGGAAAACCCCCATGTCCAAGTGATCCAACCCCCTTCAAGAAAGGGCCATCAGGGCAGAAAGTCCAACCTGAGCGATCGTCTGATCCTTGCCCTGACTTCAGATGCACGAGATCTCGATTGAGGTCTGTAGATTGTGCCTGCCATATCCTCACCCAGAAACCTAGGCCTAGCTTGGGTTCTCAGACTGCGTCCTCAGACTACTGGCCCACAAGCCCTCCAGTTGGGCAATCCAGAACTACAATGCCGCACTCTGCCTGCCCTACAGAAGTCAAACATTGCCCTCATTGCTACCCCGAAACCCCAAAAGAAAATCAACCTGCACGCCATTCGGCTGTACCCCAAACATATAGGCTGACCTGGGCACTATTTCCCCTTCTGACCCAGCCTGAGCCTGGACCTCCTGGTCCCACCCAGACAGCTAGCCGCACACTGAGCACATCGGACCCGCCATGGCCTTAGGTCGTCATCTCTTCCCAACTGTGGTTTTCAGGCTCCAGAACCTAGACCTTATCTCCAACCACTGCCCAGGGTTGAAAATGATGCAGAAATCAGAACTCTTTCCCCATGGGAAGAAACCTTGTGTTTGGCATGTTGTCCAACGTTCAGTGTAGTTGAAACAAGCGTGGCCCATGAGGCCCAGCCCATGCTTGCGGGCCACATTGGTCACAAACACACATTGTGACCCTCAGCCTGAGCCCAGTCCTCAGGTAAGGCCTCTCAGGGCCTATATGAAGAGACAGCATATTGGGCTTGCCATGACCCTAGGCCCCAATTTTTAACCATAGTTCGGGTTGTCCCTTCACTCTTCTCCAGGGCTCTGCTTTGGAATTCCTCTTTTGGTGGGACACCTGAGGTAACAAACCTGAAAGGAGTCCTCCCATCCCACAGATTGACGAAAAACAATTGGGATCGGGCCAAATCCACAGAGAGGAATATTCGTCCATGGCCCATGAGTCCTCCCCAACATTCCACGGCCATCGCTGAAACAAAATCCAGAGACAAAAGCCTGAGCAAGCTCCTCAGACTCGCTCATTCTTCATGTCCTGAAGAGTTCTTCTCATGGTTTGTAGATCGGGCGTGCCATAACTACGTCCCCAAACTTAAGCTGAGTTTGTGTTTTCAGTCTTCTGTCCTCAAAGTCCTGGGCCACACTCCCTCCAGGCTGGGGCCCCTGGAGCCACACATTAGGACTGACCCCACCCAATCCAAGGGAATTCTGCCCATTCCATTGTCAAACATCGTACAAATTAGGAGAACCCTCCAAAGTCCCTGAGGCCATCCCAATAGTGTAGGTCGCCCGGGATAAAAAAGGGCGGTTGATACCGGCTGAGCATCTACTTCCACTCATCTACCTCCACTCATACCAAGAAGATTGAACCAGACAGGACCCGAGGCCATTATCGGATCCATTGCTTTGGTTTACAGGCATGTCTCCTCAAAAGCCTGCATTCCAATACCAGCAGAGGAGATTTCCTGAGGCACCCATCAGAACAAATCTCGTCTCTACAAGGAAACTTGTGCATGGGAGCTAAGCCAAAGCTTAGGAGAATACTTCAGGGTCCCGGTGCCACCTCCCCATTCCAAGGCCCTCATGGACACAAACACACGTTAGGACCCATCCTCTGGAAAGTGCATTTCAACTCAGCCACCCCGGGTGCTCCCGCAGATCCATTAGATCTAAACTGTCTTGTTGCTAGGAGACAATTGGAAGGCGAGGCGGACTTCCCAGGCATCCATCCTCGAACGGTGCTCTGGAGTCATTCCATATGGGATGTCCTGGAGCTGTCCAACAGGTCTCAATTGTCCCGTGAAGGAATCCTTGAAGGGGGCATCCCACATCTCCCAACGTGGAAATCCTCCATGGCCTCGAGATTCCGCTCCCTTCATGAAGGGGCCGTCATGCACAGAAACTCCAACCTGAGCCAACGTCGGATCCTCGCCCTGACTTCAGATGCATGAGATATTGGTTCAGATCTGCAGGGGGTACCTGCCGTGCCCTGACCCTGAATCCGAAGTCTAGCTTGTGTTCTCAGACTTCCGTCCTCACTCTCCTGGCCCCGAAGCCCTGAAGTTTGGCAATTCAGGACCGACAATGAAGCACTCTGCCTGCCCTCTAGAAAAAATATATTGCCTAATGAGCAGCCCAGACAGCTTAAATGAGGATAAACCTACACGGCACTCGAATGTACCCAAATTATATAGTCTAACCTGGGCACTAATGCACTGTCTGACACAACCTGAGCCCGGACCTGCTGACCAACACCCAGACAGCTGACCGCACGCTGAACACATCAGACCCGCCATGGCCTTAGGTCATCATCTCTTCCCTACCTCAGTTTTCAGGCTTCAGAACCTAGACCTTATCTCCAATCACTGCCCACGGGTGACTGTGATGCAGAAATCAGAACTCTTCCTGACCCATGGCAAGAAACCTTGTGGTTGGCATGTTGTCCAACGTTCAGTGTAGGAGAAACCAGCATTCACCCTGAGGCCCCGCCCATTCTTGCGTGCGACGAGAGCATAAACACACATTGTGACCTCAGCGTGAGTCCTGTCCTCTAGTAAGTCCTCTCAGTGGCTGGACCCTTAGATGTCATAATGGGCTTGATATGTCCCTAGTCCCCAATTTTTAACCAGATTTCTGGTTGTCCAGTCGCCCCACCCCTGGGCTCTACTCTGGAATCCCTCATTTGGTGGGACATCTGAGGTTGAAAAACAAAATGAAACAAATCGACAACAACAACAAAAAAACGGACTTCTTCCATCCCCAGAATGACCCCAAACTCTTTGGACGGGACCGAACCCCCAGAGAGTAAGACTCGTCCATTTCCCATGAAGTCACCCGGAAATTTCACGACCATGAGTGACACGATAACCAGAGACAAAAACTTGAGCAAGAGCCTCACACTCGCCCTTTTTTCATATCCCGAAGTGTTCTCCTCATGGTCTGTAGATCAGTCCTGCCATACCTATGACCCAAAACATAAGCCGAGTTTGTGTTTTCAGACAACTGTCCAAACAGCTCTGGCCTACACACCCTACAGGCTCAGGGCCCTGGAGCCAAACCTGAGGACTGTACTTGCCCTCTCCAAGGGAATTGTATGTGCCCATTCCAATGGCCACAACCCTACTAGTAGGATAACCTCCAAAGTCCCTGAGGCCATCCCAATAGTTGTGGCTTCCCAGGACAAACAGGGGCAATCTGAGCCCATCTGAGCACCTACCTGCACTCAGTCCCGTAGACTGATGTCCCCAGAGGTAAAAAGGAACGAACAGGCCCCTAGGCACTAATCGCATCCATTGCTTTGGTTTCCAGGCATCTCTCCTCAGAGGCCTGGATTTCAATACCAGCATATGGCTGTTTCTTGACTCACCCATCAGAACAAATCTCATCTACACATGGGAAACATGCACGTTGGAGCTGTGTAAAAGCCTCTGTTTAGGAGAACCCTTCAGGGCCCCAGGGCCACCGCTTCATTCCAAGGTCTCCATAGACACAAAAACATATTAGGACACATCCACAGGAGAGTCCATTTCAACTCAGCCTCCTCGGTTGCCCCCCACATCCAGCAGATCTAACCTGTCTTGTTGCTTGGAGACCATTGGAATGCGAGGTGGGCTACCCAGCCATCCATCCTTAGAACCCTGCTCGGAATCGTTGGCCTGGAGCCAACCAACAGGTCTCAATTGTCCTGCAGAAGAATCTTTGCAGTTTGGAGCTTCTCACAACTCCCATCGTGGGAAAACCCCCATGACCTCGGAATCCAACCCCCTTCAAGAAAGGGCCATCAGGGCAGAAAGTCGAACCTGAGCGATCGTCTGATCCTTGCCCTGACTTCAGATGCACGAGATCTCGATTGAGGTCTGTAGATTGTGCCTGCCATATCCTCACGCAGAAACATAGGCCTAGCTTGGTTTCTCAGACTCCGTCCTCAGACTACTGGCCCACAAGCCCTCCAGTTGGGCAATCCAGAACTACAATGCCGCACTCTGCCTGCCCAACAGAAGTAAAACATTGCCCTCAGGGCTACCCCGAAACCGCAAATGAGGATCAACCTGCACGCCATTCGGCTGTACCCCAAACATATAGGCTGACCTGGGCACTATTTCCCCTTCTGACCCAGCCTGAGCCTGGACCTCCTGGTCCCACCCAGACAGCTGGCCGCACACTGAGCACATCGGACCCGCCATGGCCTTAGGTCGTCATCTCTTCCCAACTGCGGTTTTCAGGCACCAGAACCTAGACCTTATCTCCAACCACTGCCCAGGGTTGAAAATGATGCAGAAATCAGAACTCTTTACCCATGGCAAGAAACCTTGTGTTTGGCATGTTGTCCAACGTTCAGTGTAGTTGAAACAAGCATGGCCCATGAGGCCCAGCCCATGCTTGCGGGCCACATTGGTCACAAACACACATTGTGACCCTCAGCCTGAGCACAGTCCTCAGGTCAGGCCTCTCAGGGCCTATATGAAGAGACAGCATATTGGGCTTGCCATGGCCCTAGGCCCCAATTTTTAACCATAGTTCGGGTTGTCCCTTCACTCTTCCCCAGGGCTCTGCTTTGGAATTCCTCTTTTGGTGGGACACCTGAGGTAACAAAACTGAAAGGAGTCCTCCCATCCCACAGATTGACGAAAAACAATTGGGATCGGGCCAAATCCACAGAGAGGAAGATTCGTCCATGGCCCATGAGACTTCCCCAACATTCAACGGCCATCGCTGAAACAAAATCCAGAGACAAAAGCCTGAGCAAGCGCCTCAGACTCGCTCATTCTTCATATCCTGAAGAGTTCTTCTCATGGTTTGTAGATCGGGCGTGCCATACCTACGTCCCCAAACTTAAGCTGAGTTTGTGTTTTCAGTCTTCTGTCCTCAAAGTCCTGGGCCACACTCCCTCCAGGCTGGGGCCCCTGGAGCCACACATTAGGACTGCCCCCACCCAATCCATGGGAATTCTGCCCATTCCATTGTCAAAAATCGTACAAATTAGGAGAACCCTCCAAAGTCCCTTAGGCCATCCCAATAGTGTAGGTCGCCCGGGACAAAAAAGGGCGGTTGATACCGGATGAGCATCTACCTCCACTCATCTACCTCCACTCATACCAAGAAGATTGAACCAGACAGGACCCGAGGCCATTATCGGATCCATTGCTTTGGTTTACAGGCATGACAACTCAAAAGCCTGGATTCCAATACCAGCAGAGGGGATTTCCTGAGGCACCCATCAGAACAAATCTCGTCTCCACAAGGAAACTTGTCATGGGAGCTATGCCAAAGCTTAGGAGAATACTTCAGGGTCCCGGTGCCACCTCCCCAATCCAAGGCCCTCATGGACACAAACACACGTTAGGACCCATCCTCTGGAAAGTGCATTTCAACTCAGCCACCCCGGTTGCTCCCGCAGATCCATTAGATCTAAACTGTCTTGTTGCTAGGAGACAATTGGAAGGCGAGGCGGACTTCCCAGGCATCCATCCTCGAACGGTGCTCTGGAGTCATTCCATATGGGATGTCCTGGAGCTGTCCAATAGGTCTCAATTGTCCCGCAGAAGGAATCCTTGAAGGGGGCATCCCACATCTCCCAACGTGGAAAACCTCCATGGCCTTGAGATTCCGCTCCCTTCATGAAGGGGCCGTCATGCACAGAAACTCCAACCTGAGCCAACGTCGGATCCTCGCCCTGACTTCAGATGCATGAGATATTGGTTCAGATCTGCAGGGGGTACCTGCCGTGCCCTGACCCTGAATCCGAAGTCTAGCTTGTGTTCTCAGACTTCCGTCCTCACTCTCCTGGCCCCGAAGCCCTCAAGTTTGGCAATTCCGGACCGACAATGAAGCACTCTGCCTGCCCTCTAGAAAAAATATATTGCCTAATGAGCAGCCCAGGCAGCTTAAATGAGGATAAACCTACACGGCACTCGAATGTACCCAAATTATACAGTCTAACCTGGGCACTAATGCACTGTCTGACACAACCTGAGCCTGGACCTGCTGACCAACACCCAGACAGCTGACCGCACGCTGAGCACATCAGACCCGCCATGGCCTTAGGTCATCATCTCTTCCCTACCTCAGTTTTCAGGCTTCAGAACCTAGACCTTATCTCCAATCACTGCCCACGGGTGACTGTGATGCAGAAATCAGAACTCTTCCTGACCCATGGCAAGAAACCTTGTGGTTGGCATGTTGTCCACGTTCAGTGTAGGAGAAACCAGCATTCACCCTGAGGCCCCGCCCATTCTTGCGTGCGACGAGAGCATAAACACGCATTGTGACCTCAGCGTGAGTCCTGTCCTCTAGTAAGTCCTCTCAGTGGCTGGACCATTAGATGTCATAATGGGCTTGACATGTCCCTAGTCCCCAATTTTTAACCAGATTTCTGGTTGTCCAGTCGCCCCACCCCAGGGCTCTACTCTGGAATCCCTCATTTGGTGGGACATCTGAGGTTGAAAAACAAAATGAAACAAATCGACAACAACAACAAAAAAACGGACTTCTTCCATCCCCAGAATGACCCCAAACTCTTTGGACGGGACCGAACCCCCAGAGAGTAAGACTCTTCCATTTCCCATGAAGTCACCCGTCAATTTCACGACCATGTGTGACAAGACATCCAGAGACAAAAACTTGAGCAAGAGCCTCACACTCGCCCTTTTTTCATATCCCGAAGTGTTCTCCTCATGGTCTGTAGATCAGTCCTGCCATACCTATGACCCAAAACATAAGCCGAGTTTGTGTTTTCAGACAACTGTCCAAACAGCTCTGGCCTACACACCCTACAGGCTCAGGGCCCTGGAGCCAAACCTGAGGACTGTACTTGCCCTCTCCAAGGGAATTGTATGTGCCCATTCCAATGGCCACAACCCTACTAGTAGGATAACCTCCAAAGTCCCTGAGGCCATCCCAATAGTTGTGGCTTCCCAGGACAAACAGGGGCAATCTGAGCCCATCTGAGCACCTACCTGCACTCAGACCCGTAGAATGTGTCCCCAGAGGTAAAAAGGAACGAACAGGCCCCTAGGCACTAATCGGATCCATTGCTTTGGTTTCCAGGCATCTCTCCTCAGAGGCCTGGATTTCAATACCAGCATATGGCTGTTTCTTGACTCACCCATCAGAACAAATCTCATCTACACTTGGGAAACATGCACGTTAGAGCTGTGTCAAAGCCTCTGTTTAGGAGAACCCTTCAGGGCCCCAGGGCCACCGCTTCATTCCAAGGTCTCCATAGACACAAAAACATATTAGGACACATCCTCAGGAGAGTCCATTTCAACTCAGCCTCCTCGGTTGCCCCCCACATCCAGCAGATCTAACCTGTCTTGTTGCTTGGAGACCATTGGAATGCGAGGTGGGCTACCCAGCCATCCATCCTTAGAACCCTGCTCGGAATCGTTGGCCTGGAGCCAACAAACAGGTCTCAATTGTCCTGCAGAAGAATCTTTGCAGTTTGGAGCTTCTCACAACTTCCATCGTGGGAAAACCCCCATTTCCACGTGATCCAACCCCCTTCAAGAAAGGGCCATCAGGGCAGAAAGTCCAACCTGAGCGATCGTCTGATCCTTGCCCTGACTTCAGATGCACGAGATCTCGATTGAGGTCTGTAGATTGTGCCTGCCATATCCTCACCCAGAAACCTAGGCCTAGCTTGGGTTCTCAGACTGCGTCCTCAGACTACTGGCCCACAAGCCCTCCAGTTGGGCAATCCAGAACTACAAAGCCGCACTCTGCCTGCCCTACAGAAGTCAAACATTGCCCTCATTGCTACCCCGAAACCCCAAAAGAAAATCAACCTGCACGCCATTCGGCTGTACCCCAAACATATAGGCTGACCTGGGCACTATTTCCCCTTCTGACCCAGCCTGAGCCTGGACCTCCTGGTCCCACCCAGACAGCTGGCCGCACACTGAGCACATCGGACCCGCCATGGCCTTAGGTCGTCATCTCTTCCCAACTGCGGTTTTCAGGCTCCAGAACCTAGACCTTATCTCCAACCACTGCCCAGGGTTGAAAATGATGCAGAAATCAGAACTCTTTCCCCATGGGAAGAAACCTTGTGTTTGGCATGTTGTCCAACGTTCAGTGTAGTTGAAACAAGCGTGGCCCATGAGGCCCAGCCCATGCTTGCAGGCCACATTGGTCACAAACACACATTGTGACCCTCAGCCTGAGCCCAGTCCTCAGGTAAGGCCTCTCAGGGCCTATATGAAGAGACAGCATATTGGGCTTGCCATGACCCTAGGCCCCAATTTTTAACCATAGTTCGGGTTGTCCCTTCACTCTTCCCCAGGGCTCTGCTTTGGAATTCCTCTTTTGGTGAAACACCTGAGGTAACAAACTTGAAAGGAGTCCTCCCATCCCACAGATTGACGAAAAACAATTGGGATCGGGCCAAATCCACAGAGAGGAAGATTCGTCCATGGCCCATGAGACCTCCACAACATTCCACGGCCATCGCTGAAACAAAATCCAGAGACAAAAGCCTGAGCAAGCTCCTCAGACTCGCTCATTCTTCATGTCCTGAAGAGTTCTTCTCATGGTTTGTAGATCGGGCGTGCCATAACTACGTCCCCAAACTTAAGCTGAGTTTGTGTTTTCAGTCTTCTGTCCTCAAAGTCCTAGGCCACACTCCCTCCAGGCTGGGGCCCCTGGAGCCACACATTAGGACTGCCCCCACCCAATCCATGGGAATTCTGCCCATTCCATTGTCAAAAATTGTACAAATTGGAGAACCCTCCAAAGTCCCTGGGGCCATCCCAATAGTGTAGGTCGCCCGGGACAAAAAAGGGCGATTGATACCGGCTGAGCATCTACCTCCACTCATCTACCTGCACTCATACCAAGAAGATTGAACCAGACAGGACCCGAGGCCATTATCGGATAAATTGCTTTGGTTTACAGGCATGTCTCCTCAAAAGCCTGGATTCCAATACCAGCAGAGGGTATTTCCTGAGGCACCCATCAGCACAAATTTCGTCTCCACAAGGAAACTTGTGCATGGGAGCTATGCCAAAGCTTAGGAGAATACTTCAGGGTCCCGGTGCCACCTCCCCATTCCAAGGCCCTCATGGACACAAACACACGTTAGGACCCATCCTCTGGAAAGTGCATTTCAACTCAGCCACCCCGGTTGCTCCCGCAGATCCATTAGATCTAAACTGTCTTGTTGCGCGGCGAATATTGGAAGGCGAGGCGGAATTCCCAGGCATCCATCCTGGAACGGTGCTCTGGAGTCATTCCATATGGATTGTCCTGGAGCTGTCCAACAGGTCTCTATTGTCCCGCAGAAGGAATCCTTGAAGGGGGCATCCCACATCTCCCAACGTGGAAAACCTCCATGGCCCCGAGATTCCGCTCTCTTCATGAAGGGGCCGTTATGCACAGAAACTCCAACCTGAGACAACGTCGGATCCTCGCCCTGACTTCAGATGCATGAGATATTGGTTCAGATTGCAGGGGGTACCTGCCGTGCCCTCACCCTGAATCCGAAGTCTAGCTTGTGTTCTCAGACTTCCGTCCTCACTCTCCTGGCCCCGAAGCCCTCAAGTTTGGCAATTCCGGACCGACAATGAAGCACTCTGCTTGCCCTCTAGAAAAAATATATTGCCTAATGAGCAGCCCAGGCACCTTAAATGAGGTTAAACCTACACGGCACTCGAATGTACCCAAATTATATAGCCTAACCTGGGCACTAATGCACTGTCTGACACAACCTGAGCCCGGACCTGCTGACCAACAACCAGACAGCTGACCGCACGCTGAGCACATCAGACCCGCCATGGCCTTAGGTCATCATCTCTTCCCTACCTCAGTTTTCAGGCTTCAGAACCTAGACCTTATCTCCAATCACTGCCCACGGGTGACTGTGATGCAGAAATCAGAACTCTTCCTGACCCATGGCAAGAAACCTTGTGGTTGGCATGTTGTCCAACGTTCAGTGTAGGAGAAACCAGCATTCACCCTGAGGCCCCGCCCATTCTTGCGTGCGACGAGAGCATAAACACACATTGTGACCTCAGCGTGAGTCCTGTCCTCTAGTAAGTCCTCTCAGTGGCTGGAACATTAGATGTCATAATGGGCTTGACATGTCCCTAGTCCCCAATTTTTAACCAGATTTCTGGTTGTCCAGTCGCCCCACCCCAGGGCTCTACTCTGGAATCCCTCATTTGGTGGGACATCTGAGGTTGAAAAACAAAATGAAACAAATCGACAACAACAACAAAAAAACGGACTTCTTCCATCCCCAGAATGACCCCAAACTCTTTGGACGGGACCGAACCCCCAGAGAGTAAGACTCGTCCATTTCCCATGAAGTCACCCGGCAATTTCACGACCATGAGTGACACGATATCCAGAGACAAAAACTTGAGCAAGAGCCTCACACTCGCCCTTTTTTCATATCCCGAAGTGTTCTCCTCATGGTCTGTAGATCAGTCCTGCCATACCTATGACCCAAAACATAAGCCGAGTTTGTGTTTTCAGACAACTGTCCAAACAGCTCTGGCCTACACACCCTACAGGCTCAGGGCCCTGGAGCCAAACCTGAGGACTGTACTTGCCCTCTCCAAGGGAATTGTATGTGCCCATTCCAATGGCCACAACCCTACTAGTAGGATAACCTCCAAAGTCCCTGAGGCCATCCCAATAGTTGTGGCTTCCCAGGACAAACAGGGGCAATCTGAGCCCATCTGAGCACCTACCTGCACTCAGACCCGTACTGTTGTTTCCAGAGGTAAAAAGGAACGAACAGGCCCCTAGGCACTAATCGGATCCATTGCTTTGGTTTCCAGGCATCTCTCCTCAGAGGCCTGGATTTCAATACCAGCATATGGCTGTTCCTTGACTCACCCATCAGAACAAATCTCATCTACACTTGGGAAACATGCACGTTAGAGCTGTGCCAAAGCCTCTGTTTAGGAGAACCCTTCAGGGCCCCAGGGCCACCGCTTCATTCCAAGGTCTCCATAGACACAAAAACATATTAGGACACATCCACAGGAGAGTCCATTTCAACTCAGCCTCCTCGGTTGCCCCCCACATCCAGCAGATCTAACCTGTCTTGTTGCTTGGAGACCATTGGAATGCGAGGTGGGCTACCCAGCCATCCATCCTTAGAACCCTGCTCGGAATCGTTGGCCTGGAGCCAACCAACAGGTCTCAATTGCCCTCAGAAGAATCTTTGCAGTTTGGAGCTTCTCACAACTTCCATCGTGGGAAAACCCCCATGTCCAAGTGATCCAACCCCCTTCAAGAAAGGGCCATCAGGGCAGAAAGTCCAACCTGAGCGATCGTCTGATCCTTGCCCTGACTTCAGATGCACGAGATCTCGATTGAGGTCTGTAGATTGTGCCTGCCATATCCTCACCCAGAAACCTAGGCCTAGCTTGGGTTCTCAGACTGCGTCCTCAGACTACTGGCCCACAAGCCCTCCAGTTGGGCAATCCAGAACTACAATGCCGCACTCTGCCTGCCCTACAGAAGTCAAACATTGCCCTCATTGCTACCCCGAAACCCCAAAAGAAAATCAACCTGCACGCCATTCGGCTGTACCCCAAACATATAGGCTGACCTGGGCACTATTTCCCCTTCTGACCCAGCCTGAGCCTGGACCTCCTGGTCCCACCCAGACAGCTAGCCGCACACTGAGCACATCGGACCCGCCATGGCCTTAGGTCGTCATCTCTTCCCAACTGTGGTTTTCAGGCTCCAGAACCTAGACCTTATCTCCAACCACTGCCCAGGGTTGAAAATGATGCAGAAATCAGAACTCTTTCCCCATGGGAAGAAACCTTGTGTTTGGCATGTTGTCCAACGTTCAGTGTAGTTGAAACAAGCGTGGCCCATGAGGCCCAGCCCATGCTTGCGGGCCACATTGGTCACAAACACACATTGTGACCCTCAGCCTGAGCACAGACCTCAGGTAAGGCCTCTCAGGGCCTATATGAAGAGACAGCATATTGGGCTTGCCATGACCCTAGGCCCCAATTTTTAACCATAGTTCGGGTTGTCCCTTCACTCTTCTCCAGGGCTCTGCTTTGGAATTCCTCTTTTGGTGGGACACCTGAGGTAACAAACCTGAAAGGAGTCCTCCCATCCCACAGATTGACGAAAAAAAATTGGGATCGGGCCAAATCCACAGAGAGGAATATTCGTCCATGGCCCATGAGTCCTCCCCAACATTCCACGGCCATCGCTGAAACAAAATCCAGAGACAAAAGCCTGAGCAAGCTCCTCAGACTCGCTCATTCTTCATGTCCTGAAGAGTTCTTCTCATGGTTTGTAGATCGGGCGTGCCATAACTACGTCCCCAAACTTAAGCTGAGTTTGTGTTTTCAGTCTTCTGTCCTCAAAGTCCTGGGCCACACTCCCTCCAGGCTGGGGCCCCTGGAGCCACACATTAGGACTGACCCCACCCAATCCAAGGGAATTCTGCCCATTCAATTGTCAAACATCGTACAAATTAGGAGAACCCTCCAAAGTCCCTGAGGCCATCCCAATAGTGTAGGTCGCCCGGGATAAAAAAGGGCGGTTGATACCGGCTGAGCATCTACTTCCACTCATCTACCTCCACTCATACCAAGAAGATTGAACCAGACAGGACCCGAGGCCATTATCGGATCCATTGCTTTGGTTTACAGGCATGTCTCCTCAAAAGCCTGCATTCCAATACCAGCAGAGGGGATTTCCTGAGGCACCCATCAGAACAAATCTCGTCTCTACAAGGAAACTTGTGCATGGGAGCTAAGCCAAAGCTTAGGAGAATACTTCAGGGTCCCGGTGCCACCTCCCCATTCCAAGGCCCTCATGGACACAAACACACGTTAGGACCCATCCTCTGGAAAGTGCATTTCAACTCAGCCACCCCGGGTGCTCCCGCAGATCCATTAGATCTAAACTGTCTTGTTGCTAGGAGACAATTGGAAGGCGAGGCGGACTTCCCAGGCATCCATCCTCGAACGGTGCTCTGGAGTCATTCCATATGGGATGTCCTGGAGCTGTCCAACAGGTCTCAATTGTCCCGTGAAGGAATCCTTGAAGGGGGCATCCCACATCTCCCAACGTGGAAATCCTCCATGGCCTCGAGATTCCGCTCCCTTCATGAAGGGGCCGTCATGCACAGAAACTCCAACCTGAGCCAACGTCGGATCCTCGCCCTGACTTCAGATGCATGAGATATTGGTTCAGATCTGCAGGGGGTACCTGCCGTGCCCTGACCCTGAATCCGAAGTCTAGCTTGTGTTCTCAGACTTCCGTCCTCACTCTCCTGGCCCCGAAGCCCTGAAGTTTGGCAATTCAGGACCGACAATGAAGCACTCTGCCTGCCCTCTAGAAAAAATATATTGCCTAATGAGCAGCCCAGACAGCTTAAATGAGGATAAACCTACACGGCACTCGAATGTACCCAAATTATATAGTCTAACCTGGGCACTAATGCACTGTCTGACACAACCTGAGCCCGGACCTGCTGACCAACACCCAGACAGCTGACCGCACGCTGAACACATCAGACCCGCCATGGCCTTAGGTCATCATCTCTTCCCTACCTCAGTTTTCAGGCTTCAGAACCTAGACCTTATCTCCAATCACTGCCCACGGGTGACTGTGATGCAGAAATCAGAACTCTTCCTGACCCATGGCAAGAAACCTTGTGGTTGGCATGTTGTCCAACGTTCAGTGTAGGAGAAACCAGCATTCACCCTGAGGCCCCGCCCATTCTTGCGTGCGACGAGAGCATAAACACACATTGTGACCTCAGCGTGAGTCCTGTCCTCTAGTAAGTCCTCTCAGTGGCTGGACCCTTAGATGTCATAATGGGCTTGATATGTCCCTAGTCCCCAATTTTTAACCAGATTTCTGGTTGTCCAGTCGCCCCACCCCTGGGCTCTACTCTGGAATCCCTCATTTGGTGGGACATCTGAGGTTGAAAAACAAAATGAAACAAATCGACAACAACAACAAAAAAACGGACTTCTTCCATCCCCAGAATGACCCCAAACTCTTTGGACGGGACCGAACCCCCAGAGAGTAAGACTCGTCCATTTCCCATGAAGTCACCCGGAAATTTCACGACCATGAGTGACACGATAACCAGAGACAAAAACTTGAGCAAGAGCCTCACACTCGCCCTTTTTTCATATCCCGAAGTGTTCTCCTCATGGTCTGTAGATCAGTCCTGCCATACCTATGACCCAAAACATAAGCCGAGTTTGTGTTTTCAGACAACTGTCCAAACAGCTCTGGCCTACACACCCTACAGGCTCAGGGCCCTGGAGCCAAACCTGAGGACTGTACTTGCCCTCTCCAAGGGAATTGTATGTGCCCATTCCAATGGCCACAACCCTACTAGTAGGATAACCTCCAAAGTCCCTGAGGCCATCCCAATAGTTGTGGCTTCCCAGGACAAACAGGGGCAATCTGAGCCCATCTGAGCACCTACCTGCACTCAGTCCCGTAGACTGATGTCCCCAGAGGTAAAAAGGAACGAACAGGCCCCTAGGCACTAATCGCATCCATTGCTTTGGTTTCCAGGCATCTCTCCTCAGAGGCCTGGATTTCAATACCAGCATATGGCTGTTTCTTGACTCACCCATCAGAACAAATCTCATCTACACATGGGAAACATGCACGTTGGAGCTGTGTCAAAGCCTCTGTTTAGGAGAACCCTTCAGGGCCCCAGGGCCACCGCTTCATTCCAAGGTCTCCATAGACACAAAAACATATTAGGACACATCCACAGGAGAGTCCATTTCAACTCAGCCTCCTCGGTTGCCCCCCACATCCAGCAGATCTAACCTGTCTTGTTGCTTGGAGACCATTGGAATGCGAGGTGGGCTACCCAGCCATCCATCCTTAGAACCCTGCTCTGAATCGTTGGCCTGGAGCCAACCAACAGGTCTCAATTGTCCTGCAGAAGAATCTTTGCAGTTTGGAGCTTCTCACAACTTCCATCGTTGGAAAACCCCCATTTCCACGTGATCCAACCCCCTTCAAGAAAGGGCCATCAGGGCAGAAAGTCCAACCTGAGCGATCGTCTGATCCTTGCCCTGACTTCAGATGCACGAGATCTCGATTGAGGTCTGTAGATTGTGCCTGCCATATCCTCACCCAGAAACCTAGGCCTAGCTTGGGTTCTCAGACTGCGTCCTCAGACTACTGGCCCACAAGCCCTCCAGTTGGGCAATCCAGAACTACAATGCCGCACTCTGCCTGCCCTACAGAAGTCAAACATTGCCCTCATTGCTACCCCGAAACCCCAAAAGAAAATCAACCTGCACGCCATTCGGCTGTACCCCAAACATATAGGCTGACCTGGGCACTATTTCCCCTTCTGACCCAGCCTGAGCCTGGACCTCCTGGTCCCACCCAGACAGCTGGCCGCACACTGAGTACATCGGACCCGCCATGGCCTTAGGTCGTCATCTCTTCCCAACTGCGGTTTTCAGGCTCCAGAACCTAGACCTTATCTCCAACCACTGCCCAGGGTTGAAAATGATGCAGAAATCAGAACTCTTTACCCATGGCAAGAAACCTTGTGGTTGGCATGTTGTCCAACGTTCAGTGTAGTTGAAACAAGCGTGGCCCATGAGGATCAGCCCATGCTTGTGGGCCACATTGGTCACAAACACACATTGTGACCCTCAGCCTGAGCCCAGTCCTCAGGTAAGGCCTCTCAGGGCCTATATGAAGAGACAGCATATTGGGCTTGCCATGCCCCTAGGCCCCAATTTTTAACCATAGTTCGGGTTGTCCCTTCACTCTTCCCCAGGGCTCTGCTTTGGAATTCCTCTTTTGGTGGGACACCTGAGGTAACAAACCTGAAAGGAGTCCTCCCATCCCACAGATTGACGAAAAACAATTGGGATCGGGCCAAATCCACAGAGAGGAAGATTCGTCCATGGCCCATGAGACCTCCACAACATTCCACGGCCATCGCTGAAACAAAATCCAGAGACAAAAGCCTGAGCAAGCTCCTCAGACTCGCTCATTCTTCATGTCCTGAAGAGTTCTTCTCATGGTTTGTAGATCGGGCGTGCCATAACTACGTCCCCAAACTTAAGCTGAGTTTGTGTTTTCAGTCTTCTGTCCTCAAAGTCCTGGGCCACACTCCGTCCAGGCTGGGGCCCCTGGAGCCACACATTAGGACTGCCCCCACCCAATCCATGGGAATTCTGCCCATTCCATTGTCAAACATCGTACAAATTAGGAGAACCCTCCAAAGTCCCTGAGGCCATCCCAATAGTGTAGGTCGCCCGGGACCAAAAAGGGCGGTTGATACCGGATGAGCATCTACCTCCACTCATCTACCTCCACTCATACCAAGAAGATTGAACCAGACAGGACCCGAGGCCATTATCGGATCCATTGCTTTGGTTTACAGGCATGTCTCCTCAAAAGCCTGCATTCCAATACCAGCAGAGGGGATTTCCTGAGGCACCCATCAGAACAAATCTCGTCTCCACAAGGAAACTTGTGCATGGGAGCTATGCCAAAGCTTAGGAGAATTCTTCAGGGTCCCGGTGCCACCTCCCCATTCCAAGGCCCTCATGGACACAAACACACGTTAGGACCCATCCTCTGGAAAGTGCATTTCAACTCAGCCACCCCGGTTGCTCCCGCAGATCCATTACATCTAAACTGTCTAGTTGCTAGGAGACAATTGGAAGGCGAGGCGGACTTCCCAGTAATCCATCCTGGAACGGTGCTCTGGAGTCATTCCATACGGGATGTCCTGGAGCTGTCCAACAGGTCTCAATTGTCCCGCAGAAGGAATCCTTGAAGGGGGCATCCCACATCTCCCAACGTGGAAAACCTCCATGGCCTCGAGATTCCGCTCTCTTCATGAAGGGGCCGTCATGCACAGAAACTCCAACCTGAGCCAACGTCGGATCCTCGCCCTGACTTCAGATGCATGAGATATTGGTTCAGATCTGCAGGTGGTACCTGCCGTGCCCTCACCCTGAATCCGAAGTCTAGCTTGTGTTCTCAGACTTCCGTCCTCACTCTCCTGGCCCCGAAGCCCTCAAGTTTGGCAATTCCGGACCGACAATGAAGCACTCTGCCTGCCCTCTAAAAAAATATATTTCCTAATGAGCAGCCCAGGCAGCTTAAATGAGGATAAACCTACACGGCACTCGAATGTACCCGAATTATATAGTCTAACCTGGGCACTAATGCACTGTCTGACACAACCTGAGCCCGGACCTGCTGACCAACACCCAGACAGCTGACCGCACGCTGAGCACATCAGACCCGCCATGGCCTTAGGTCATCATCTCTTCCCTACCTCAGTTTTCAGGCTTCAGAACCTAGACCTTATCTCCAATCACTGCCCACGGGTGACTGTGATGCAGAAATCAGAACTCTTCCTGACCCATGGCAAGAAACCTTGTGGTTGGCATCTTGTCCAACGATCAGTGTAGGAGAAACCAGCATTCACGCTGAGGCCACGCCCATTCTTGAGTGCGACGAGAGCATAAACACGCATTGTGACCTCAGCGTGAGTCCTGTCCTCTAGTAAGTCCTCTCAGTGGCTGGACCTTTAGATGTCATAATGGGCTTGACATGTCCCTAGTCCCCAATTTTTAACCAGATTTCTGGTTGTCCAGTCGCCCCACCCCAGGGCTCTACTCTGGAATCCCTCATTTGGTGGGACATATGAGGTTGAAAAACAAAATGAAACAAATCGACAACAACAAAAAAACGGACTTCTTACATCCCCAGAATGACTCCAAACTCTTTGGCGGGACCGAACCCCCAGAGAGTAAGACTCGTCCATTTCCCATGAAGTCACCCGGCAATTTCACGACCATGAGTGACACGATATCCAGAGACAAAAACTTGAGCAATAGCCTCACACTCGCCCTTTTTTCCTATCCCGAAGTGTTCTCCTCATGGTCTGTAGATCAGTCCTGCCATACCTATGAACCAAAACATAAGCCGAGTTTGTGTTTTCAGACAACTGTCCAAACAGCTCTGGCCTACACACCCTACAGGCTCAGGGCCCTGGAGCCAAACCTGAGGACTGTACTTGCCCTCTCCAAGGGAATTGTATGTGCCCATTCCATTGGCCACAACCCTACTAGTAGGATAACCTCCAAAGTCCCTGAGGCCATCCCAATAGTTGTGGCTTCCCAGGACAAACAGGGGCAATATGAGCCCATCTGAGCACCTACCTGCACTCAGACCCGTAGACTGATGTCCCCAGAGGTAAAAAGGAACGAACAGGCCCCTAGGCACTAATCGGATCCATTGCTTTGGTTTCCAGGCATCTCTCCTCAGAGGCCTGGATTTCAATACCAGCATATGGCTGTTTCTTGACTCACCCATCAGAACAAATCTCATCTACACATGGGAAACATGCACGTTGGAGCTGTGTCAAAGCCTCTGTTTAGGAGAACCCTTCAGGGCCCCAGGGCCACCGCTTCATTCCAAGGTCTCCATAGACACAAAAACATATTAGGACACATCCACAGGAGAGTCCATTTCAACTCAGCCTCCTCGGTTGCCCCCCACATCCAGCAGATCTAACCTGTCTTGTTGCTTGGAGACCATTGGAATGCGAGGTGGGCTACCCAGCCATCCATCCTTAGAACCCTGCTCGGAATCGTTGGCCTGGAGCCAACCAACAGGTCTCAATTGTCCTGCAGAAGAATCTTTGCAGTTTGGAGCTTCTCACAACTCCCATCGTGGGAAAATCCCCATGTCCTCGTGATCCAACCCCCTTCAAGAAAGGGCCATCAGGGCAGAAAGTCCAACCTGAGCGATCGTCTGATCCTTGCCCTGACTTCAGATGCACGAGATCTCGATTGAGGTCTGTAGATTGTGCCTGCCATATCCTCACCCAGAAACCTAGGCCTAGCTTGGGTTCTCAGACTCCGTCTTCAGACTAGTGGCCCACAAGCCCTCCAGTTTGGCAATCCAGAACTACAATGCCGCACTCTCCCTGCCCTACAGAAGTAAAACATTGCCCTCAGGGCTACCCCGAAACCGCAAATGAGGATCAACCTGCACGCCATTCGGCTGTACCCCAAACATATAGGCTGACCTGGGCACTATTTCCCCTTCTGACCCAGCCTGAGCCTGGACCTCCTGGTCCCACCGAGACAGCTGGCCGCACACTGAGCACATCGGACCCGCCATGGCCTTAGGTCGTCATCTCTTCCCAACTGCGGTTTTCAGGCTCCAGAACGTAGACCTTATCTCCAAACACTGCCCAGGGTTGAGAATGATGCAGAAATCAGAACTCTTTCCTTATGGCAAGAAACCTTGTGGTTGGCATGTTGTCCAACGTTCAGTGTAGTTGAAACAAGCGTGGCCCATGAGGCCCAGCCCATGCTTGCGGGCCACATTGATCACAAACACACATTGTGACCCTCAGCCTGAGCCCAGTCCTCAGGTAAGGCCTCTCAGGGCCTATATGAAGAGACAGCATATTGGGCTTGCCATGCGCCTAGGCCCCAATATTTAACCATAGTTCGGGTTGTCCCTTCACTCTTCCCCAGGGCTCTGCTTTGGAATTCCTCTTTTGGTGGGACACCTGAGGTAACAAACCTGAAAGGAGTCCTCCCATCCCACAGATTGACGAAAAACAATTGGGATCAGGCGAAATCCACAGAGAGGAAGATTCGTCCATGGCCCATGAGACATCCACAACATTCCACGGCCATCGCTGAAACAAAATCCAGAGACAAAAGCCTGAGCAAGCTCCTCAGACTCGCTCATTCTTCATGTCCTGAAGAGTTCTTCTCATGGTTTGTAGATCGAGCGTGCCATAACTACGTCCCCAAACTTAAGCTGAGTTTGTGTTTTCAGTCTTCTGTCCTCAAAGTCCTGGGCCACACTCCCTCCAGGCTGGGGCCCCTGGAGCCACACATTAGGACTGCCCCCACCCAATCCATGGGAATTCTGCCCATTCCATTGTCAAACATCGTACAAATTAGGAGAACCCTCCAAAGTCCCTTAGGCCATCCCAATAGTGTAGGTCGCCCGGGACAAAAAAGGGCGGTTGATACCGGCTGAGCATCTACCTCCACTCATCTACCTCCACTCATACCAAGAAGATTGGACCAGACAGGACCCGAGGCCATTATCGGATCCATTGCTTTGGTTTACAGGCATGACAACTCAAAAGCCTGCATTCCAATACCAGCAGAGGGGATTTCCTGAGGCACCCATCAGAACAAATCTCGTCTCCACAAGGAAACTTGTCATGGGAGCTATGCCAAAGCTTAGGAGAATACTTCAGGGTCCCGGTGCCACCTCCCCATTCCAAGGCCCTCATGGACACAAACACACGTTAGGACCCATACTCTGGAAAGTGCATTTCAACTCAGCCACCCCGGTTGCTCCCGCAGATCCATTAGATCTAAACTGTCTTGTTGCTAGGAGACAATTGGAAGGCGAGGCGGACTTCCCAGGCATCCATCCTCGAACGGTGCTCTGGAGTCATTCCATATGGGATGTCCTGGAGCTGTCCAATAGGTCTCAATTGTCCCGCAGAAGGAATCCTTGAAGGGGGCATCCCACATCTCCCAACGTGGAAAACCTCCATGGCCTTGAGATTCCGCTCTCTTCATGAAGGGGCCGTCATGCACAGAAACTCCAACCTGAGCCAACGTCGGATCCTCGCCCTGACTTCAGATGCATGAGATATTGGTTCAGATCTGCAGGGGGTACCTGCCGTGCCCTGACCCTGAATCCGAAGTCTACCTTGTGTTCTCAGACTTCCGTCCTCACTCTCCTGGCCCCGAAGCCCTGAAGTTTGGCAATTCCGGACCGACAATGAAGCACTCTGCCTGCCCTCTAGAAAAAATATATTGCCTAATGAGCAGCCCAGGCAGCTTAAATGAGGATAAAACTACACGGCACTCGAATGTACCCAAATTATACAGTCTAACCTGGGCACTAATGCACTGTCTGACACAACCTGAGCCTGGACCTGCTGACCAACACCCAGACAGCTGACCGCACGCTGAGCACATCAGACCCGCCATGGCCTTAGGTCATCATCTCTTCCCTACCTCAGTTTTCAGGCTTCAGAACCTAGACCTTATCTCCAATCACTGCCCACGGGTGACTGTGATGCAGAAATCAGAACTCTTCCTGACCCATGGCAAGAAACCTTGTGGTTGGCATGTTGTCCACGTTCAGTGTAGGAGAAACCAGCATTCACCCTGAGGCCCCGCCCATTCTTGCGTGCGACGAGAGCATAAACACGCATTGTGACCTCAGCGTGAGTCCTGTCCTCTAGTAAGTCCTCTCAGTGGCTGGACCATTAGATGTCATAATGGGCTTGACATGTCCCTAGTCCCCAATTTTTAACCAGATTTCTGGTTGTCCAGTCGCCCCACCCCAGGGCTCTACTCTGGAATCCCTCATTTGGTGGGACATCTGAGGTTGAAAAACAAAATGAAACAAATCGACAACAACAACAAAAAAACGGACTTCTTCCATCCCCAGAATGACCCCAAACTCTTTGGACGGGACCGAACCCCCAGAGAGTAAGACTCGTCCATTTCCCATGAAGTCACCCGGCAATTTCACGACCATGTGTGACAAGACATCCAGAGACAAAAACTTGAGCAAGAGCCTCACACTCGCCCTTTTTTCATATCCCGAAGTGTTCTCCTCATGGTCTGTAGATCAGTCCTGCCATACCTATGACCCAAAACATAAGCCGAGTTTGTGTTTTCAGACAACTGTCCAAACAGCTCTGGCCTACACACCCTACAGGCTCAGGGCCCTGGAGCCAAACCTGAGGACTGTACTTGCCCTCTCCAAGGGAATTGTATGTGCCCATTCCAATGGCCACAACCCTACTAGTAGGATAACCTCCAAAGTCCCTGAGGCCATCCCAATAGTTGTGGCTTCCCAGGACAAACAGGGGCAATCTGAGCCCATCTGAGCACCTACCTGCACTCAGACCCGTAGACTGTTGTCCCCAGAGGTAAAAAGGAACGAACAGGCCCCTAGGCACTAATCGGATCCATTGCTTTGGTTTCCAGGCATCTCTCCTCAGAGGCCTGGATTTCAATACCAGCATATGGCTGTTTCTTGACTCACCCATCAGAACAAATCTCATCTACACTTGGGAAACATGCACGTTAGAGCTGTGTCAAAGCCTCTGTTTAGGAGAACCCTTCAGGGCCCCAGGGCCACCGCTTCATTCCAAGGTCTCCATAGACACAAAAACATATTAGGACACATCCACAGGAGAGTCCATTTCAACTCAGCCTCCTCGGTTGCCCCCCACATCCAGCAGATCTAACCTGTCTTGTTGCTTGGAGACCATTGGAATGCGAGGTGGGCTACCCAGCCATCCATCCTTAGAACCCTGCTCGGAATCGTTGGCCTGGAGCCAACCAACAGGTCTCAATTGTCCTGCAGAAGAATCTTTGCAGTTTGGAGCTTCTCACAACTTCCATCGTGGGAAAACCCCCATGTCCACGTGATCCAACCCCCTTCAAGAAAGGGCCATCAGGGCAGAAAGTCCAACCTGAGCGATCGTCTGATCCTTGCCCTGACTTCAGATGCACGAGATCTCGATTGAGGTCTGTAGATTGTGCCTGCCATATCCTCACCCAGAAACCTAGGCCTAGCTTGGGTTCTCAGACTGCGTCCTCAGACTACTGGCCCACAAGCCCTCCAGTTGGGCAATCCAGAACTACAATGCCGCACTCTGCCTGCCCTACAGAAGTCAAACATTGCCCTCATTGCTACCCCGAAACCCCAAAAGAAAATCAACCTGCACGCCATTCGGCTGTACCCCAAACATATAGGCTGACCTGGGCACTATTTCCCCTTCTGACCCAGCCTGAGCCTGGACCTCCTGGTCCCACCCAGACAGCTGACCGCACACTGAGTACATCGGACCCGCCATGGCCTTAGGTCGTCATCTCTTCCCAACTGCGGTTTTCAGGCTCCAGAACCTAGACCTTATCTCCAACCACTGCCCAGGGTTGAAAATGATGCAGAAATCAGAACTCTTTACCCATGGCAAGAAACCTTGTGGTTGGCATGTTGTCCAACGTTCAGTGTAGTTGAAACAAGCGTGGCCCATGAGGATCAGCCCATGCTTGCGGGCCACATTGGTCACAAACACACATTGTGACCCTCAGCCTGAGCCCAGTCCTCAGGTAAGGCCTCTCAGGGCCTATATGAAGAGACAGCATATTGGGCTTGCCATGCCCCTAGGCCCCAATTTTTAACCATAGTTCGGGTTGTCCCTTCACTCTTCCCCAGGGCTCTGCTTTGGAATTCCTCTTTTGGTGGGACACCTGAGGTAACAAACCTGAAAGGAGTCCTCCCATCCCACAGATTGACGAAAAACAATTGGGATCGGGCCAAATCCACAGAGAGGAAGATTCGTCCATGGCCCATGAGACCTCCACAACATTCCACGGCCATCGCTGAAACAAAATCCAGAGACAAAAGCCTGAGCAAGCTCCTCAGACTCGCTCATTCTTCATGTCCTGAAGAGTTCTTCTCATGGTTTGTAGATCGGGCGTGCCATAACTACGTCCCCAAACTTAAGCTGAGTTTGTGTTTTCAGTCTTCTGTCCTCAAAGTCCTGGGCCACACTCCCTCCAGGCTGCGGCCCCTGGAGCCACACATTAGGACTGCCCCCACCCAATCCATGGGAATTCTGCCCATTCCATTGTCAAACATCGTACAAATTAGGAGAACCCTCCAAAGTCCCTGAGGCCATCCCAATAGTGTAGGTCGCCCGGGACCAAAAAGGGCGGTTGATACCGGATGAGCATCTACCTCCACTCATCTACCTCCACTCATACCAAGAAGATTGAACCAGACAGGACCCGAGGCCACTATCGGATCCATTGCTTTGGTTTACAGGCATGTCTCCTCAAAAGCCTGCATTCCAATACCAGCAGAGGGGATTTCCTGAGGCACCCATCAGAACAAATCTCGTCTCCACAAGGAAACTTGTGCATGGGAGCTATGCCAAAGCTTAGGAGAATTCTTCAGGGTCCCGGTGCCACCTCCCCATTCCAAGGCCCTCATGGACACAAACACACGTTAGGACCCATCCTCTGGAAAGTGCATTTCAACTCAGCCACCCCGGTTGCTCCCGCAAATCCATTACATCTAAACTGTCTAGTTGCTAGGAGACAATTGGAAGGCGAGGCGGACTTCCCAGTAATCCATCCTGGAACGGTGCTCTGGAGTCATTCCATACGGGATGTCCTGGAGCTGTCCAACAGGTCTCAATTGTCCCGCAGAAGGAATCCTTGAAGGGGGCATCCCACATCTCCCAACGTGGAAAACCTCCATGGCCTCGAGATTCCGCTCTCTTCATGAAGGGGCCGTCATGCACAGAAACTCCAACCTGAGCCAACGTCGGATCCTCGCCCTGACTTCAGATGCATGAGATATTGGTTCAGATCTGCAGGTGGTACCTGCCGTGCCCTCACCCTGAATCCGAAGTCTAGCTTGTGTTCTCAGACTTCCGTCCTCACTCTCCTGGCCCCGAAGCCCTCAAGTTTGGCATTTCCGGACCGACAATGAAGCACTCTGCCTGCCCTCTAGTAAAAATATATTTCCTAATGAGCAGCCCAGGCAGCTTAAATGAGGATAAACCTACACGTCACTCGAATGTACCCGAATTATATAGTCTAACCTGGGCACTAATGCACTGTCTGACACAACCTGAGCCCGGACCTGCTGACCAACACCCAGACAGCTGACCGCACGCTGAGCACATCAGACCCGCCATGGCCTTAGGTCATCATCTCTTCCCTACCTCAGTTTTCAGGCTTCAGAACCTAGACCTTATCTCCAATCACTGCCCACGGGTGACTGTGATGCAGAAATCAGAACTCTTCCTGACCCATGGCAAGAAACCTTGTGGTTGGCATGTTGTCCAACGTTCAGTGTAGGAGAAACCAGCATTCACGCTGAGGCCACGCCCATTCTTGAGTGCGACGAGAGCATAAACACGCATTGTGACCTCAGCGTGAGTCCTGTCCTCTAGTAAGTCCTCTCAGTGGCTGGACCTTTAGATGTCATAATGGGCTTGACATGTCCCTAGTCCCCAATTTTTAACCAGATTACTGGTTGTCCAGTCGCCCCACCCCAGGGCTCTACTCTGGAATCCCTCATTTGGTGGGACATCTGAGGTTGAAAAACAAAATGAAACAAATCGACAACAACAAAAAAACGGACTTCTTCCATCCCCAGAATGACCCCAAACTCTTTGGCGGGACCGAACCCCCAGAGAGTAAGACTCGTCCATTTCCCATGAAGTCACCCGGCAATTTCACGACCATGAGTGACACGATATCCAGAGACAAAAACTTGAGCAATAGCCTCACACTCGCCCTTTTTTCCTATCCCGAAGTGTTCTCCTCATGGTCTGTAGATCAGTCCTGCCATACCTATGAACCAAAACATAAGCCGAGTTTGTGTTTTCAGACAACTGTCCAAACAGCTCTGGCCTACACACCCTACAGGCTCAGGGCCCTGGAGCCAAACCTGAGGACTGTACTTGCCCTCTCCAAGGGAATTGTATGTGCCCATTCCATTGGCCACAACCCTACTAGTAGGATAACCTCCAAAGTCCCTGAGGCCATCCCAATAGTTGTGGCTTCCCAGGACAAACAGGGGCAATATGAGCCCATCTGAGCACCTACCTGCACTCAGACCCGTAGACTGATGTCCCCAGAGGTAAAAAGGAACGAACAGGCCCCTAGGCACTAATCGGATCCATTGCTTTGGTTTCCAGGCATCTCTCCTCAGAGGCCTGGATTTCAATACCAGCATATGGCTGTTTCTTGACTCACCCATCAGAACAAATCTCATCTACACATGGGAAACATGCACCTTGGAGCTGTGTCAAAGCCTCTGTTTAGGAGAACCCTTCAGGGCCCCAGGGCCACCGCTTCATTCCAAGGTCTCCATAGACACAAAAACATATTAGGACACATCCACAGGAGAGTCCATTTCAACTCAGCCTCCTCGGTTGCCCCCCACATCCAGCAGATCTAACCTGTCTTGTTGCTTGGAGACCATTGGAATGCGAGGTGGGCTACCCAGCCATCCATCCTTAGAACCCTGCTCGGAATCGTTGGCCTGGAGCCAACCAACAGGTCTCAATTGTCCTGCAGAAGAATCTTTGCAGTTTGGAGCTTCTCACAACTCCCATCGTGGGAAAACCCCCATGTCCTCGTGATCCAACCCCCTTCAAGAAAGGGCCATCAGGGCAGAAAGTCCAACCTGAGCGATCGTCTGATCCTTGCCCTGACTTCAGATGCACGAGATCTCGATTGAGGTCTGTAGATTGTGCCTGCCATATCCTCACCCAGAAACCTAGGCCTAGCTTGGGTTCTCAGACTCCGTCTTCAGACTAGTGGCCCACAAGCCCTCCAGTTTGGCAATCCAGAACTACAATGCCGCACTCTCCCTGCCCTACAGAAGTAAAACATTGCCCTCAGGGCTACCCCGAAACCGCAAATGAGGATCAACCTGCACGCCATTCGGCTGTACCCCAAACATATAGGCTGACCTGGGCACTATTTCACCTTCTGACCCAGCCTGAGCCTGGACCTCCTGGTCCCACCCAGACAGCTGGCCGCACACTGAGCACATCGGACCCGCCATGGCCTTAGGTCGTCATCTCTTCCCAACTGCGGTTTTCAGGCTCCAGAACCTAGACCTTATCTCCAACCACTGCCCAGGGTTGAGAATGATGCAGAAATCAGAACTCTTTCCTTATGGCAAGTAACCTTGTGGTTGGCATGTTGTCCAACGTTCAGTGTAGTTGAAACAAGCGTGGCCCATGAGGCCCAGCCCATGCTTGAGGGCCACATTGGTCACAAACACACATTGTGACCCTCAGCCTGAGCCCAGTCCTCAGGTAAGGCCTCTCAGGGCCTATATGAAGAGACAGCATATTGGGCTTGCCATGCCCCTAGGCCCCAAATTTTAACCATAGTTCGGGTTGTCCCTTCACTCTTCCCCAGGGCTCTGCTTTGGAATTCTTCTTTTGGTGGGACACCTGAGCTAACAAACCTGAAAGGAGTCCTCCCATCCCACAGATGGACGAAAAACAATTGGGATCGGGCCAAATCCACAGAGAGGAAGATTCGTCCATGGCCCATGAGACCTCCCCAACATTCCACGGCCATCGCTGAAACAAAACCCAGAGACAAAAGCCTGAGCAAGCTCCTCAGACTCGCTCATTCTTCATATCCTGAAGAGTTCTTCTCAGGGTTTGTGGATCGGGCGTGCCATACCTACGTCCCCAAACTTAAGCTGATTTTGTGTTTTAGTCTTCTGTCCTCAAAGTCCTGGGCCAAACTCCCTCCAGGCTGGGGCCTTGGAGCCACTCATTAGGACTGCCCCCACCCAATCCATGGGAATTCTGCCCATTCCATTGTCAAAAATTGTACAAATTAGGAGAACCCTCCAAAGTCCCTGAGGCCATCCCAATAGTGTAGGTCGCCCGTGACAAAAAAGGGCGATTGATACAGGCTGAGCATCTACCTCCACTCATCTACCTCCACTCATACCAAGAAGATTGAACCAGACAGGACCCGAGGCCATTATCGGATCCATTGCTTTGGTTTACAGGCATGTCTCCTCAAAAGCCTGGATTCCAATACCAGCAGAGGGGATTTCCTGAGGCACCCATCAGCACAAATGTCGTCTCCACAAGGAAACTTGTGCATGGGAGCTAAGCCAAAGCTTAGGAGAATACTTCAGGGTCCCGGTGCCACCTCCCCATTCCAAGGCCCTCATGGACACAAACACACGTTAGGACCCATCCTCTGGAAAGTGCATTTCAACTCAGCCACCCCGGTTGCTCCCGCAGATCCATTAGATCTAAACTGTCTTGTTGCTAGGCGACAATTGGAAGGCGAGGCGGAATTCCCAGGCATCCATCCTGGAACGGTGCTCTGGAGTCATTCCATATGGATTGTCCTGGAGCTGTCCAACAGGTCTCAATTGTCCCGCAGAAGGAATCCTTGAAGGGGGCATCCCACATCTCCCAACGTGGAAAACCTCCATGGCCTCGAGATTCCGCTCCCTTCATGAAGGGGCCGTTATGCACAGAAACTCCAACCTGAGACAACGTCGGATCCTCGCCCTGACTTCAGATGCATGAGATATTGGTTCAGATTGCAGGGGGTACCTGCCGTGCCCTCACCCTGAATCCGAAGTCTAGCTTGTGTTCTCAGACTTCCGTCCTCACTCTCCTGGCCCCGAAGCCCTCAAGTTTGGCAATTCCGGACCGACAATGAAGCACTCTGCTTGCCCTCTAGAAAAAATATATTGCCTAATGAGCAGCCCAGGCAGCTTAAATGAGATTAAACCTACACGGCACTCGAATGTACCCAAATTATATAGCCTAACCTGGGCACTAATGCACTGTCTGACACAACCTGAGCCCGGACCTGCTGACCAACACCCAGACAGCTGACCGCACGCTGAGCACATCAGACCCGCCATGGCCTTAGGTCATCATCTCTTCCCTACCTCAGTTTTCAGGCTTCAGAACCTAGACCTTATCTCCAATCACTGCCCACGGGTGACTGTGATGCAGAAATCAGAACTCTTCCTGACCCATGGCAAGAAACCTTGTGGTTGGCATGTTGTCCAACGTTCAGTGTAGGAGAAACCAGCATTCACCCTGAGGCCCCGCCCATTCTTGCGTGCGACGAGAGCATAAACACACATTGTGACCTCAGCGTGAGTCCTGTCCTCTAGTAAGGCCTCTCAGTGGCTGGAACATTAGATGTCATAATGGGCTTGACATGTCCCTAGTCCCCAATTTTTAACCAGATTTCTGGTTGTCCAGTCGCCCCACCCCAGGGCTCTACTCTGGAATCCCTCATTTGGTGGGACATCTGAGGTTGAAAAACAAAATGAAACAAATCGACAACAACAACAAAAAAACGGACTTCTTCCATCCCCAGAATGACCCCAAACTCTTTGGACGGGACCGAACCCCCAGAGAGTAAGACTCGTCCATTTCCCATGAAGTCACCCGGCAATTTCACGACCATGTGTGACAAGACATCCATGACAAAAACTTGAGCAAGAGCCTCACACTCGCCCTTTTTTCATATCCCGAAGTGTTCTCCTCATGGTCTGTAGATCAGTCCTGCCATACCTATGACCCAAAACATAAGCCGAGTTTGTGTTTTCAGACAACTGTCCAAACAGCTCTGGCCTACACACCCTACAGGCTCAGGGCCCTGGAGCCAAACCTGAGGACTGTACTTGCCCTCTCCAAGGGAATTGTATGTGCCCATTCCAATGGCCACAACCCTACTAGTAGGTTAACCTCCAAAGTCCCTGAGGCCATCCCAATAGTTGTGGCTTCCCAGGACAAACAGGGGCAATATGAGCCCATCTGAGCACCTACCTGCACTCAGACCCGTAGACTGATGTCCCCAGAGGTAAAAAGGAACGAACAGGCCCCTAGGCACTAATCGGATCCATTGCTTTGGTTTCCAGGCATCTCTCCTCAGAGGCCTGGATTTCAATACCAGCATATGGCTGTTTCTTGACTCACCCATCAGAACAAATCTCATCTACACTTGGGAAACATGCACGTTAGAGCTGTGTCAAAGCCTCTGTTTAGGAGAACCCTTCAGGGCCCCAGGGCCACCGCTTCATTCCAAGGTCTCCATAGACACAAAAACATATTAGGACACATCCACAGGAGAGTCCATTTCAACTCAGCCTCCTCGGTTGCCCCCCACATCCAGCAGATCTAACCTGTCTTGTTGCTTGGAGACCATTGGAATGCGAGGTGGGCTACCCAGCCATCCATCCTTAGAACCCTGCTCGGAATCGTTGGCCTGGAGCCAACCAACAGGTCTCAATTGTCCTGCAGAAGAATCTTTGCAGTTTGGAGCTTCTCACAACTTCCATCGTGGGAAAACCCCCATGTCCACGTGATCCAACCCCCTTCAAGAAAGGGCCATCGGGGCAGAAAGTCCAACCTGAGCGATCGTCTGATCCTTGCCCTGACTTCAGATGCACGAGATCTCGATTGAGGTCTGTAGATTGTGCCTGCCATATCCTCACCCAGAAACCTAGGCCTAGCTTGGGTTCTCAGACTGCGTCCTCAGACTACTGGCCGACAAGCCCTCCAGTTGGGCAATCCAGAACTACAATGCCGCACTCTGCCTGCCCTACAGAAGTCAAACATTGCCCTCATTGCTACCCCGAAACCCCAAAAGAAAATCAACCTGCACGCCATTCGGCTGTACCCCAAACATATAGGCTGACCTGGGCACTATTTCCCCTTCTGACCCAGCCTGAGCCTGGACCTCCTGGTCCCACCCAGACAGCTGGCCGCACACTGAGTACATCGGACCCGCCATGGCCTTAGGTCGTCATCTCTTCCCAACTGCGGTTTTCAGGCTCCAGAACCTAGACCTTATCTCCAACCACTGCCCAAGGTTGAAAATGATGCAGAAATCAGAACTCTTTACCCATGGCAAGAAACCTTGTGGTTGGCATGTTGTCCAACGTTCAGTGTAGTTGAAACAAGCGTGGCCCATGAGGATCAGCCCATGCTTGCGGGCCACATTGGTCACAAACACACATTGTGACCCTCAGCCTGAGCCCAGTCCTCAGGTAAGGCCTCTCAGGGCCTATATGAAGAGACAGCATATTGGGCTTGCCATGCCCCTAGGCCCCAATTTTTAACCATAGTTCGGGTTGTCCCTTCACTCTTCCCCAGGGCTCTGCTTTGGAATTCCTCTTTTGGTGGGACACCTGAGGTAACAAACCTGAAAGGAGTCCTCCCATCCCACAGATTGACGAAAAACAATTGGGATCGGGCCAAATCCACAGAGAGGAAGATTCGTCCATGGCCCATGAGACCTCCACAACATTCCACGACCATCGCTGAAACAAAATCCAGAGACAAAAGCCTGAGCAAGCTCCACAGACTCGCTCATTCTTCATGTCCTGAAGAGTTCTTCTCATGGTTTGTAGATCGGGCGTGCCATAAATACGTCCCCAAACTTAAGCTGAGTTTGTGTTTTCAGTCTTCTGTCCTCAAAGTCCTGGGCCACACTCCCTCCAGGCTGGGGCCCCTGGAGCCACACATTAGGACTGCCCCCACCCAATCCATGGGAATTCTGCCCATTCCATTGTCAAACATCGTACAAATTAGGAGAACCCTCCAAAGTCCCTGAGGCCATCCCAATAATGTAGGTCGCCCGGGACAAAAAAAGGCGGTTGATACCGGATGAGCATCTACCTCCACTCATATACCTCCACTCATACCAAGAAGATTGAACCAGACAGGACCCGAGGCCATTATCGGATCCATTGCTTTGGTTTACAGGCATGTCTCCTCAAAAGCCTGCATTCCAATACCAGCAGAGGGGATTTCCTGAGGCACCCACCAGAACAAATCTCGTCTCCACAAGGAAACTTTTGCATGGGAGCTATGCCAAAGCTTAGGAGAATTCTTCAGGGTCCCGGTGCCACCTCCCCATTCCAAGGCCCTCATGGACACAAACACACGTTAGGACCCATTTTCTGGAAAGTGCATTTCAACTCAGCCACCCCGGTTGCTCCCGCAGATCCATTACATCTAAACTGTCTAGTTGCTAGGAGACCATTGGAAGGCGAGGCGGACTTCCCAGTAATCCATCCTGGAATGGTGCTCTGGAGTCATTCCATACGGGATGTCCTGGAGCTGTCCAACAGGTCTCAATTGTCCCGCAGAAGGAATCCTTGAAGGGGGCATCCCACATCTCCCAACGTGGAAAACCTCCATGGCCTCGAGATTCCGCTCTCTTCATGAAGGGGCCGTCATGCACAGAAACTCCAACCTGAGCCAACGTCGGATCCTCGCCCTGACTTCAGATGCATGAGATATTGGTTCAGATCTGCAGGTGGTACCTGCCGTGCCCTCACCCTGAATCCGAAGTCTAGCTTGTGTTCTCAGACTTCCGTCCTCACTCTCCTGGCCCCGAAGCCCTCAAGTTTGGCATTTCCGGACCGACAATGAAGCACTCTGCCTGCCCTCTAGAAAAAATATATTGCCTAATGAGCAGCCCAGGCAGCTTAAATGAGGATATACCTACACGGCACTCGAATGTACCCGAATTATATAGTCTAAACTGGGCACTAATGCACTGTCTGACACAACCTGAGCCCGGACCTGCTGACCAACACCCAGACAGCTGACCGCACGCTGAGCACATCAGACCCGCCATGGCCTTAGGTCATCATCTCTTCCCTACCTCAGTTTTCAGGCTTCAGAACCTAGACCTTATCTCCAATCACTGCCCACGGGTGACTGTGATGCAGAAATCAGAACTCTTCCTGACCCATGGCAAGAAACCTTGTGGTTGGCATGTTGTCCAACGTTCAGTGTAGGAGAAACCAGCATTCACCCTGAGGCCCCGCCCATTCTTGCGTGCGACGAGAGCATAAACACACATTGTGACCTCAGCGTGAGTCCTGTCCTCTAGTAAGTCCTCTCAGTGGCTGGAACATTAGATGTCATAATGGGCTTGACATGTCCCTAGTCCCCAATTTTTAACCAGATTTCTGGTTGTCCAGTCGCCCCACCCCAGGGCTCTACTCTGGAATCCCTCATTTGGTGGGACATCTGAGGTTGAAAAACAAATGAAACAAATCGACAACAACAACAAAAAAACAGACTTCTTCCATCCCCAGAATGACCCCAAACACTTTGGACGGGACCGAACCCCCAGAGAGTAAGACTCGTCCATTTCCCATGAAGTCACCCGGCAATTTCACGACCATGAGTGACACGATATCCAGAGACAAAAACTTGAGCAAGAGCCTCACACTCGCCCTTTTTTCATATCCCGAAGTGTTCTCCTCATGGTCTGTAGATCAGTCCTGCCATACCTATGACCCAAAACATAAGCCGACTTTGTGTTTTCAGACAACTGTCCAAACAGCTCTGGCCTACACACCCTACAGGCTCAGGGCCCTGGAGCCAAACCTGAGGACTGTACTTGCCCTCTCCAAGGGAATTGTATGTGCCCATTCCAATGGCCACAACCATACTAGTAGGATAACCTCCAAAGTCCCTGAGGCCATCCCAATAGTTGTGGCTTCCCAGGACAAACAGGGGCAATCTGAGCCCATCTGACCACCTACCTGCACTCAGACCCGTAGACTGATGTCTCCAGAGGTAAAAAGGAACGAACAGGCCCCTTAGGCACTAATCGGATCCATTGCTTTGGTTTCCAGGCATCTCTCCTCAGAGGCCTGGATTTCAATACCAGCATATGGCTGTTTCTTGACTCACCCATCAGAACAAATCTCATCTACACTTGGGAAACATGCACGTTAGAGCTGTGTCAAAGCCTCTGTTTAGGAGAACCCTTCAGGGCCCCAGGGCCACCGCTTCATTCCAAGGTCTCCATAGACACAAAAACATATTAGGACACATCCACAGGAGAGTCCATTTCAACTCAGCCTCCTCGGTTGCCCCCCACATCCAGCAGATCTAACCTGTCTTGTTGCTTGGAGACCATTGGAATGCGAGGTGGGCTACCCAGCCATCCATCCTTAGAACCCTGCTCGGAATCGTTGGCCTGGAGCCAACCAACAGGTCTCAATTGTCCTGCAGAAGAATCTTTGCAGTTTGGAGCTTCTCACAACTTCCATCGTGGGAAAACCCCCATGTCCACGTGATCCAACCCCCTTCAAGAAAGGGCCATCAGGGCAGAAAGTCCAACCTGAGCTATCATCTGATCCTTGCCCTGACTTCAAATGCACGAGATCTCGATTGAGGTCTGTAGATTGTGCCTCCATATCCTCACCCAGAAACCTAGGCCTAGCTTGGGTTCTCAGACTGCGTCCTCAGACTACTGGCCCACAAGCCCTCCAGTTGGGCAATCCAGAACTACAATGCCGCACTCTGCCTGCCCTACAGAAGTCAAACATTGCCCTCATTGCTACCCCGAAACCCCAAAAGAAAATCAACCTGCACGCCATTCGGCTGTACCCCAAACATATAGGCTGACCTGGGCACTATTTCCCCTTCTGACCCAGCCTGAGCCTGGACCTCCTGGTCCCACCCAGACAGCTGGCCGCACACTGAGCACATCGGACCCACCATGGCCTTAGGTCGTCATCTCTTCCCAACTGCGGTTTTCAGGCTCCAGAACCTAGACCTTATCTACAACCACTGCCCAGGGTTGAAAATGATGCAGAAATCAGAACTCTTTCCCCATGGCAAGAAACCTTGTGTTTGGCATGTTGTCCAACGTTCAGTGTAGTTGAAACAAGCGTGGCCCATGAGGCCCAGCCCATGCTTGCGGGCCACATTGGTCACAAACACACATTGTGACCCTCAGCCTGAGCCCAGTCCTCAGGTAAGGCCTCTCAGGGCCTATATGAAGAGACAGCATATTGGGCTTGCCATGCCCCTAGGCCCCAATTTTTAACCATAGTTCGGGTTGTCCCTTAACTCTTCCCCAGGGCTCTGCTTTGGAATTCCTCTTTTGGTGGGACACCTGAGGTAACAAACCTGAAAGGAGTCCTCCCATCCCACAGATTGACGAAAAACAATTGGGATCGGGCCAAATCCACAGAGAGGAAGATTCGTCCATGGCCCATGAGACCTCCCCAACATTCCACGGCCATCGCTGAAACAAAATCCAGAGACAAAAGCCTGAGCATGCTCCTCAGACTCGCTCATTCTTCATGTCCTGAAGATTTCTTCTCATGGTTTGTAGATCGGGCGTGCCATAACTACGTCCCCAAACTTAAGCTGAGTTTGTGTTTTCAGTCTTCTGTCCTCAAAGTCCTGGGCCACACTCCCTCCAGGCTGGGGCCCCTGGAGCCACACATTAGGACTGCCCCCACCCAATCCATGGGAATTCTGCCCATTCCATTGTCAAAAATTGTACAAATTAGGAGAACCCTCCAAAGTCCCTGGGGCCATCCCAATAGTGTAGGTCGCCCGGGACAAAAAAGGGCGATTGATACCGGCTGAGCATCTACCTCCACTCATCTACCTGCACTCATACCAAGAAGATTGAACCAGACAGGACCCGAGGCCATTATCGGATAAATTGCTTTGGTTTACAGGCATGTCTCCTCAAAAGCCTGGATTCCAATACCAGCAGAGGGGATTTCCTGAGGCACCCATCAGCACAAATTTCGTCTCCACAAGGAAAATTGTGCATGGGAGCTATGCCAAAGCTTAGGAGAATACTTCAGGGTCCCGGTGCCACCTCCCCATTCCAAGGCCCTCATGGACACAAACACACGTTAGGACCCATCCTCCGGAAAGTGCATTTCAACTCAGCCACCCCGGTTGCTCCCGCAGATCCATTAGATCTAAACTGTCTTGTTGCGCGGCGAATATTGGAAGGCGAGGCGGAATTCCCAGGCATCCATCCTGGAACGGTGCTCTGGAGTCATTCCATATGGATTGTCCTGGAGCTGTCCAACAGGTCTCAATTGTCCCGCAGAAGGAATCCTTGAAGGGGGCATCCCACATCTCCCAACGTGGAAAACCTCCATGGCCTCGAGATTCCGCTCCCTTCATGAAGGGGCCGTTATGCAGAGAAACTCCAACCTGAGCCAACGTCGGATCCTCGCCCTGACTTCAGATGCATGAGATATTGGTTCAGATTGCAGGGGGTACCTGCCGTGCCCTCACCCTGAATCCGAAGTCTAGCTTGTGTTCTCAGACTTCCGTCCTCACTCTCCTGGCCCCGAAGCCCTCAAGTTTGGCAATTCCGGACCGACAATGAAGCACTCTGCTAGCCCTCTAGAAAAAATATATTGCCTAATGAGCAGCCCAGGCAGCTTAAATGAGGTTAAACCTACACGGCACTCGAATGTACCCAAATTATATAGCCTAACCTGGGCACTAATGCACTGTCTGACACAACCTGAGCCCGGACCTGCTGACCAACACCCAGACAGCTGACCGCACTCTGAGCACATCAGACCCGCCATGGCCTTAGGTCATCATCTCTTCCCTACCTCAGTTTTCAGGCTTCAGAACCTAGACCTTATCTCCAATCACTGCCCACGGGTGACTGTGATGCAGAAATCAGAACTCTTCCTGACCCATGGCAAGAAACCTTGTGGTTGGCATGTTGTCCAACGTTCAGTGTAGGAGAAACCAGCATTCACCCTGAGGCCCCGCCCATTCTTGCGTGCGACGAGAGCATAAACACACATTGTGACCTCAGCGTGAGTCCTGTCCTCTAGTAAGTCCTCTCAGTGGCTGGAACATTAGATGTCATAATGGGCTTGACATGTCCCTAGTCCCCAATTTTTAACCAGATTTCTGGTTGTCCAGTCGCCCCACCCCAGGGCTCTACTCTGGAATCCCTCATTTGGTGGGACATCTGAGGTTGAAAAACAAAATGAAACAAATCGACAACAACAACAAAAAAACGTACTTCTTCCATCCCCAGAATGACCCCAAACTCTTTGGACGGGACCGAACCCCCAGAGAGTAAGACTCGTCCATTTCCCATGAAGTCACCCGGCAATTTCACGACCATGAGTGACACGATATCCAGAGACAAAAACTTGAGCAATAGCCTCACACTCGCCCTTTTTTCCTATCCCGAAGTGTTCTCCTCATGGTCTGTAGATCAGTCCTGCCATACCTATGACCCAAAACATAAGCAGAGTTTGTGTTTTCAGACAACTGTCCAAACAGCTCTGGCCGACACACCCTACAGGCTCAGGGCGCTGGAGCCAAACCTGAGGACTGTACTTGCCCTCTCCAAGGGAATTGTATGTGCCCATTCCAATGGCCACAACCTTACTAGTAGGATAACCTCCAAAGTCCCTGAGGCCATCCCAATAGTTGTGGCTTCCCAGGACAAACAGGGGCAATCTGAGCCCATCTGAGCACCTACCTGCACTCAGACCCGTAGACTGTTGTCCCCAGAGGTAAAAAGGAACGAACAGGCCCCTAGGCACTAATCGGATCCATTGCTTTGGTTTCCAGGCATCTCTCCTCAGAGGCCTGGATTTCAATACCAGCATATGGCTGTTTCTTGACTCACCCATCAGAACAAATCTCATCTACACTTGGGAAACATGCACGTTAGAGCTGTGTCAAAGCCTCTGTTTAGGAGAACCCTTCAGGGCCCCAGGGCCACCGCTTCATTCCAAGGTCTCCATAGACACAAAAACATATTAGGACACATCCACAGGAGAGTCCATTTCAACTCAGCCTCCTCGGTTGCCCCCCACATCCAGCAGATCTAACCTGTCTTGTTGCTTGGAGACCATTGGAATGCGAGGTGGGCTACCCAGCCATCCATCCTTAGAACCCTGCTCGGAATCGTTGGCCTGGAGCCAACCAACAGGTCTCAATTGTCCTGCAGAAGAATCTTTGCAGTTTGGAGCTTCTCACAACTTCCATCGTGGGAAAACCCCCATGTCCACGTGATCCAACCCCCTTCAAGAAAGGGCCATCAGGGCAGAAAGTCCAACCTGAGCGATCATCTGATCCTTGCCCTGACTTCAGATGAACGAGATCTCGATTGAGGTCTGTAGATTGTGCCTGCCATATCCTCACCCAGAAACCTAGGCCTAGCTTGGGTTCTCAGACTGCGTCCTCAGACTACTGGCCCACAAGCCCTCCAGTTGGGCAATCCAGAACTACAATGCCGCACTCTGCCTGCCCTACAGAAGTCAAACATTGCCCTCATTGCTACCCCGAAACCCCAAAAGAAAATCAACCTGCACGCCATTCGGCTCTACCCCAAACATATAGGCTGACCTGGGCACTATTTCCCCTTCTGACCCAGCCTGAGCCTGGACCTCCTGGTCCCACCCAGACAGCTGGCCGCACACTGAGCACATCGGACCCGCCATGGCCTTAGGTCGTCATCTCTTCCCAACTGCGGTTTTCAGGCTCCAGAACCTAGACCTTATCTCCAACCACTGCCCAGGGTTGAAAATGATGCAGAAATCAGAACTCTTTCCCCATGGCAAGAAACCTTGTGTTTGGCATGTTGTCCAACGTTCAGTGTAGTTGAAACAAGCGTGGCCCATGAGGCCCAGCCCATGCTTGCGGGCCACATTGGTCACAAACACACATTGTGACCCTCAGCCTGAGCCCAGGCCTCAGGTAAGGCCTCTCAGGGCCTATATGAAGAGACAGCATATTGGGCTTCCCATGCCCCTAGGCCCCAATTTTTAACCATAGTTCGGGTTGTCCCTTCACTCTTCCCCAGGGCTCTGCTTTGGAATTCCTCTTTTGGTGGGACACCTGAGGTAACAAACCTGAAAGGAGTCCTCCCATCCCACAGATTGACGAAAAACAATTGGGATCGGGCCAAATCCACAGAGAGGAAGATTCGTCCATGGCCCATGAGACCTCCCCAACATTCCACGGCCATCGCTGAAACAAAATCCAGAGACAAAAGCCTGAGCAAGCTCCTCAGACTCGCTCATTCTTCATGTCCTGAAGAGTTCTTCTCATGGTTTGTAGATCGGGCGTGCCATAACTACGTCCCCAAACTTAAGCTGAGTTTGTGTTTTCAGTCTTCTGTCCTCAAAGTCCTGGGCCACACTCCCTCCAGGCTGGGGCCCCTGGAGCCACACATTAGGACTGCCCCCACCCAATCCAAGGGAATTCTGCCCATTCCATTGTCAAACATCGTACAAATTAGGAGAACCCTCCAAAGTCCCTGAGGCCATCCCAATAGTGTAGGTCGCCCGGGATAAAAAAGGGCGGTTGATACCGGATGAGCATCTACCTCCACTCATCTACCTCCACTCATACCAAGAAGATTGAACCAGACAGGACCCGAGGCCATTATCGGATCCATTGCTTTGGTTTACAGGCATGTCTCCTCAAAAGCCTGGATTCCAATACCAGCAGAGGGGATTTCCTGAGGCACCCATCAGAACAAATCTCGTCTACACAAGGAAATTTTTACATGGGAGCTATGCCAAAGCTTAGGAGAATACTTCAGGGTCCCGGTGCCACCTCCCCATTCCAAGGCCCTCATGGACACAAACACACGTTAGGACCCATCCTCTGGAAAGTGCATTTCAACTCAGCCACCCCGGTTGCTCCCGCAGATCCATTACATCTAAACTGTCTAGTTGCTAGGAGACAATTGGAAGGCGAGGCGCACTTCCCAGGCATCCATCCTCGAACGGTGCTCTGGAGTCATTCCATATGGGATGTCCTGGAGCTGTCCAACAGGTCTCAATTGTCCCGCAGAAGGAATCCTTGAAGGGGGCATCCCACATCTCCCAACGTGGAAAACCTCCATGGCCTCGAGATTCCGCTCTCTTCGTGAAGGGGCCGTCATGCACAGAAACTCCAACCTGAGCCAACGTCGGATCCTCGCCCTGACTTCAGATGCATGAGATATTGGTTCAGATCTGCAGGTGTTACCTACCGTGTCCTCACCCTGAATCCGAAGTCTAGCTTGTGTTCTCAGACTTCCGTCCTCACTCTCCTGGCCCCGAAGCCCTCAAGTTTGGCAATTCCGGACCGACAATGAAGCACTCTGCCTGCCCTCTAGAAAAAATATATTGCCTAATGAGCAGCCCAGGCAGCTTAAATGAGGATAAACCTACACGGCACTCGAATGTACCCGAATTATATAGTCTAACCTGGGCACTAATGCACTGTCTGACACAACCTGAGCCTGGACCTGCTGACCAACACCCAGACAGCTGACCGCACGCTGAGCACATCAGACCCGCCATGGCCTTAGGTCATCATCTCTTCCCTACCTCAGTTTTCAGGCTTCAGAACCTAGACCTTATCTCCAATCACTGCCCACGGGTGACTGTGATGCAGAAATCAGAACTCTTCCTGACCCATGACAAGAAACCTTGTGGTTGGCATGTTGTCCAACGTTCAGTGTAGGAGAAACCAGCATTCACCCTGAGGCCCCGCCCATTCTTGCGTGCGACGAGAGCATAAACACACATTGTGACCTCAGCGTGAGGCCTGTCCTCTAGTAAGTCCTCTCAGTGGCTGGAACATTAGATGTCATAATGGGCTTGACATGTCCCTAGTCCCCAATTTTTAACCAGATTTCTGGTTGTCCAGTCGCCCCACCCCAGGGCTCTACTCTGGAATCCCTCATTTGGTTGGACATCTGAGGTTGAAAAACAAAATGAAACAAATCGACAACAACAACAAAAAAACGGACTTCTTCCATCCCCAGAATGACCCCAAACTCTTTGGACGGGACCGAACCCCCAGAGAGTAAGACTCGTCCATTTCCCATGAAGTCACCCGGCAATTTCACGACCATGAGTGACACGATATCCAGAGACAAAAACTTGAGCAAGAGCCTCACACTCGCCCTTTTTTCATAACCCGAAGTGTTCTCCTCATGGTCTGTAGATCAGTCCTGCCATACCTATGACCCAAAACATAAGCCGAGTTTGTGTTTTCAGACAACTGTCCAAACAGCTCTGGCCTACACACCCTACAGGCTCAGGGCCCTGGAGCCAAACCTGAGGACTGTACTTGCCCTCTCCAAGGGAATTGTATGTGCCCATTCCAATGGCCACAACCCTACTAGTAGGATAACCTCCAAAGTCCCTGAGGCCATCCCAATAGTTGTGGCTTCCCAGGACAAACAGGGGCAATCTGAGCCCATCTGAGCACCTACCTGCACTCAGACCCGTAGACTGTTGTCCCCAGAGGTAAAAAGGAACGAACAGGCCCCTAGGCACTAATCGGATCCATTGCTTTGGTTTCCAGGCATCTCTCCTCAGAGGCCTGGATTTCAATACCAGCATATGGCTGTTCCTTCACTCACCCATCAGAACAAATCTCATCTACACTTGGGAAACATGCACGTTAGAGCTGTGCCAAAGCCTCTGTTTAGGAGAACCCTTCAGGGCCCCAGGGCCACCGCTTCATTCCAAGGTCTCCATAGACACAAAAACATATTAGGACACATCCACAGGAGAGTCCATTTCAACTCAGCCTCCTCGGTTGCCCCCCACATCCAGCAGATCTAACCTGTCTTGTTGTTTGGAGACCATTGTAATGCGAGGTGGGCTACCCAGCCATCCATCCTTAGAACCCTGCTCGGAATCGTTGGCCTGGAGCCAACCAACAGGTCTCAATTGTCCTGCAGAAGAATCTTTGCAGTTTGGAGCTTCTCACAACTTCCATCGTGGGAAAACCCCCATGTCCACGTGATCCAACCCCCTTCAAGAAAGGGCCATCAGGGCAGAAAGTCCAACCTGAGCGATCGTCTGATCCTTGCCCTGACTTCAGATGCACGAGATCTCGATTGAGGTCTGTAGATTGTGCCTGCCATATCCTCACCCAGAAACCTAGGCCTAGCTTGGGTTCTCAGACTGCGTCCTCAGACTACTGGCCCACAAGCCCTCCAGTTTGGCAATCCAGAACTACAATGCCGCACTCTGCCTGCCCTACAGAAGTCAAACATTGCCCTCATTGCTACCCCGAAACCCCAAAAGAAAATCAACCTGCACGCCATTCGGCTGTACCCCAAACATATAGGCTGACCTGGGCACTATTTCCCCTTCTGACCCAGCCTGAGCGTGGACCTCCTGGTCCCACCGAGACAGCTGGCCGCACACTGAGCACATCGGACCCGCCATGGCCTTAGGTCGTCATCTCTTCCCAACTGCGGTTTTCAGGCCCCAGAACCTAGACCTTATCTCCAACCACTGCCCAGGGTTGAAAATGATGCAGAAATCAGAACTCTTTACCCATGGCAAGAAACCTTGTGGTTGGCATGTTGTCCAACGTTCAGTGTAGTTGAAACAAGCGTGGCCCATGAGGCCCAGCCCATGCTTGCGGGCCACATTGGTCACAAACACACATTGTGACCCTCAGCCTGAGCCCAGTCCTCAGGTAAGGCCTCTCAGGGCCTATATGAAGAGACAGCATATTGGGCTTGCCATGCCCCTAGGCCCCAATTTTTAACCATAGTTCGGGTTGTCCCTTCACTCTTCCCCAGGGCTCTGCTTTGGAATTCCTCTTTTGGTGGGACACCTGAGGTAACAAACCTGAAAGGAGTCCTCCCATCCCACAGATTGACGAAAAACAATTGGGATCGGGCCAAATCCACAGAGAGGAAGATTCGTCCATGGCCCATGAGACCTCCACAACATTCCACGGCCATCGCTGAAACAAAATCCAGAGACAAAAGCCTGAGGAAGCTCCTCAGACTCGCTCATTCTTCATGTCCTGAAGAGTTCTTCTCATGGTTTGTAGATCGGGCGTGCCATAACTACGTCCCCAAACTTAAGCTGAGTTTGTGTTTTCAGTCTTCTGTCCTCAAAGTCCTGGGCCACACTCCCTCCAGGCTGGGGCCCCTGGAGCCACACATTAGGACTGCCCCCACCCAATCCAAGGGAATTCTGCCCATTCCATTGTCAAACATCGTACAAATTAGGAGAACCCTCCAAAGTCCCTGAGGCCATCCCAATAGTGTAGGTCGCCCGGGATAAAAAAGGGCGGTTGATACCGGATGAGCATCTACCTCCACTCATCTACCTCCACTCATACCAAGAAGATTGAACCAGACAGGACCCGAGGCCATTATCGGATCCATTGCTTTGGTTTACAGGCATGTCTCCTCAAAAGCCTGGATTCCAATACCAGCAGAGGGGATTTCCTGAGGCACCCATCAGAACAAATCTCGTCTACACAAGGAAATTTTTACATGGGAGCTATGCCAAAGCTTAGGAGAATACTTCAGGGTCCCGGTGCCACCTCCCCATTCCAAGGCCCTCATGGACACAAACACACGTTAGGACCCATCCTCTGGAAAGTGCATTTCAACTCAGCCACCCCGGTTGCTCCCGCAGATCCATTACATCTAAACTGTCTAGTTGCTAGGAGACAATTGGAAGGCGAGGCGCACTTCCCAGGCATCCATCCTCGAACGGTGCTCTGGAGTCATTCCATATGGGATGTCCTGGAGCTGTCCAACAGGTCTCAATTGTCCCGCAGAAGGAATCCTTGAAGGGGGCATCCCACATCTCCCAACGTGGAAAACCTCCATGGCCTCGAGATTCCGCTCTCTTCGTGAAGGGGCCGTCATGCACAGAAACTCCAACCTGAGCCAACGTCGGATCCTCGCCCTGACTTCAGATGCATGAGATATTGGTTCAGATCTGCAGGTGTTACCTACCGTGTCCTCACCCTGAATCCGAAGTCTAGCTTGTGTTCTCAGACTTCCGTCCTCACTCTCCTGGCCCCGAAGCCCTCAAGTTTGGCAATTCCGGACCGACAATGAAGCACTCTGCCTGCCCTCTAGAAAAAATATATTGCCTAATGAGCAGCCCAGGCAGCTTAAATGAGGATAAACCTACACGGCACTCGAATGTACCCGAATTATATAGTCTAACCTGGGCACTAATGCACTGTCTGACACAACCTGAGCCTGGACCTGCTGACCAACACCCAGACAGCTGACCGCACGCTGAGCACATCAGACCCGCCATGGCCTTAGGTCATCATCTCTTCCCTACCTCAGTTTTCAGGCTTCAGAACCTAGACCTTATCTCCAATCACTGCCCACGGGTGACTGTGATGCAGAAATCAGAACTCTTCCTGACCCATGGCAAGAAACCTTGTGGTTGGCATGTTGTCCAACATTCAGTGTAGGAGAAACCAGCATTCACCCTGAGGCCCCGCCCATTCTTGAGTGCGACGTGAGCATAAACACACATTGTGACCTCAGCGTGAGTCCTGTCCTCTAGTAAGTCCTCTCAGTGGCTGGAACATTAGATGTCATAATGGGCTTGACATGTCCCTAGTCCCCAATTTTTAACCAGATTTCTGGTTGTCCAGTCGCCCCACCCCAGGGCTCTACTCTGGAATCCCTCATTTGGTGGGACATATGAGGTTGAAAAACAAAATGAAACAAATCGACGACAACAACAAAAAAACGGACTTCTTCCATCCCCAGAATGACCCCAAACTCTTTGGACGGGACCGAACCCCCAGAGATTAAGACTCGTCCATTTCCCATGAAGTCACCCGGCAATTTCACGACCATGAGTGACACGATATCCAGAGACAAAAACTTGAGCAAGAGCCTCACACTCGCCCTTTTTTCATATCCCGAAGTGTTCTCCTCATGGTCTGTAGATCAGTCCTGCCATACCTATGACCCAAAACATAAGCCGAGTTTGTGTTTTCAGACAACTGTCCAAACAGCTCTGGCCTACACACCCTACAGGCTCAGGGCCCTGGAGCCAAACCTGAGGACTGTACTTGCCCTCTCCAAGGGAATTGTATGTGCCCATTCCAATGGCCACAACCCTACTAGTAGGATAACCTCCAAAGTCCCTGAGGCCATCCCAATAGTTGTGGCTTCCCAGGACAAACAGGGGCAATCTGAGCCCATCTGAGCACCTACCTGCACTCAGACCCGTAGACTGTTGTCCCCAGAGGTAAAAAGGAACGAACAGGCCCCTAGGCACTAATCGGATCCATTGCTTTGGTTTCCAGGCATCTCTCCTCAGAGGCCTGGATTTCAATACCAGCATATGGCTGTTCCTTGACTCACCCATCAGAACAAATCTCATCTACACTTGGGAAACATGCACGTTAGAGCTGTGCCAAAGCCTCTGTTTAGGAGAACCCTTCAGGGCCCCAGGGCCACCGCTTCATTCCAAGGTCTCCATAGACACAAAAACATATTAGGACACATCCACAGGAGAGTCCATTTCAACTCAGCCTCCTCGGTTGCCCCCCACATCCAGCAGATCTAACCTGTCTTGTTGCTTGGAGACCATTGGAATGCGAGGTGGGCTACCCAGCCATCCATCCTTAGAACCCTGCTCGGAATCGTTGGCCTGGAGCCAACCAACAGGTCTCAATTGTCCTGCAGAAGAATCTTTGCAGTTTGGAGCTTCTCACAACTTCCATCGTGGGAAAACCCCCATGTCCACGTGATCCAACCCCCTTCAAGAAAGGGCCATCAGGGCAGAAAGTCCAACCTGAGCGATCGTCTGATCCTTGCCCTGACTTCAGATGCACGAGATCTCGATTGAGGTCTGTAGATTGTGCCTGCCATATCCTCACCCAGAAACCTAGGCCTAGCTTGGGTTCTCAGACTGCGTCCTCAGACTACTGGCCCACAAGCCCTCCAGTAGGGCAATCCAGAACTACAATGCCGCACTCTGCCTGCCCTTCAGAAATCAAACATTGCCCTCATTGCTACCCCGAAACCCCAAAAGAAAATCAACCTGCACGCCATTCGGCTGTACCCCAAACATATAGGCTGACCTGGGCACTATTTCCCCTTCTGACCCAGCCTGAGCCTGGACCTCCTGGTCCCACCCAGACAGCTGGCCGCACACTGAGCACATCGGACCCGCCATGGCCTTAGGTCGTCATCTCTTCCCAACTGCGGTTTTCAGGCTCCAGAACCTAGACCTTATCTCCAACCACTGCCCAGGGTTGAAAATGATGCAGAAATCAGAACTCTTTACCCATGGCAAGAAACCTTGTGGTTGGCATGTTGTCCAACGTTCAGTGTAGTTGAAACAAGCGTGGCCCATGAGGCCCAGCCCATGCTTGCGGGCCACATTGTTCACAAACACACATTGTGACCCTCAGCCTGAGCCCAGTCCTCAGGTAAGGCCTCTCAGGGCCTATATGAAGAGACAGCATATTGGGCTTGCCATGCCCCTAGGCCCCAATTTTTAACCATAGTTCGGGTTGTCCCTTCACTCTTCCCCAGGGCTCTGCTTTGGAATTCCTCTTTTGGTGGGACACCTGAGGTAACAAACCTGAAAGGAGTCCTCCCATCCCACAGATTGACGAAAAACAATTGGGATCGGGCCAAATCCACAGAGAGGAAGATTCGTCCATGGCCCATGAGACCTCCACAACATTCCACGGCCATCGCTGAAACAAAATCCAGAGACAAAAGCCTGAGCAAGCTCCTCAGACTCGCTCATTCTTCATGTCCTGAAGAGTTCTTCTCATGGTTTGTAGATCGGGCGTGCCATAACTACGTCCCCAAACTTAAGCTGAGTTTGTGTTTTCAGTCTTCTGTCCTCAAAGTCCTGGGCCACACTCCCTCCAGGCTGGGGCCCCTGGAGCCACACATTAGGACTGCCCCCACCCAATCCATGGGAATTCTGCCCATTCCATTGTCAAACATCGTACAAATTAGGAGAACCCTCCAAAGTCCCTGAGGCCATCCCAATAGTGTAGGTCGCCCGGGACCAAAAAGGGTGGTTGATACCGGATGAGCATCTACCTCCACTCATCTACCTCCACTCATACCAAGAAGATTGAACCAGACAGGACCCGAGGCCATTATCGGATCCATTGCTTTGGTTTACAGGCATGTCTCCTCAAAAGCCTGCATTCCAATACCAGCAGAGGGGATTTCCTGAGGCACCCATCAGAACAAATCTCGTCTCCACAAGGAAACTTGTGCATGGGAGCTATGCCAAAGCTTAGGAGAATTCTTCAGGGTCCCGGTGCCACCTCCCCATTCCAAGGCCCTCATGGACACAAACACACGTTAGGACCCATCCTCTGGAAAGTGCATTTCAACTCAGCCACCCCGGTTGCTCCCGCAGATCCATTACATCTAAACTGTCTAGTTGCTAGGAGACAATTGGAAGGCGAGGCGGACTTCCCAGGCATCCATCCTCGAACGGTGCTCTGGAGTCATTCCATATGGGATGTCCTGGAGCTGTCCAACAGGTCTCAATTGTCCCGCAGAAGGAATCCTTGAAGGGGGCATCCCACATCTCCCAACGTGGAAAACCTCCATGGCCTCGAGATTCCGCTCTCTTCATGAAGGGGCCGTCATGCACAGAAACTCCAACCTGAGCCAACGTCGGATCCTCGCCCTGACTTCAGATGCATGAGATATTGGTACAGATCTGCAGGTGGTACCTACCTTGCCCTCACCCTGAATCCGAAGTCTAGCTTGTGTTCTCAGACTTCCGTCCTCACTCTCCTGGCCCCGAAGCCCTCAAGTTTGGCAATTCCGGACCGACAATGAAGCACTCTGCCTGCCCTCTAGAAAAAATATATTGCCTAATGAGCAGCCCAGGCAGCTTAAATGAGGATAAACCTACACGGCACTCGAATGTACCCGAATTATATAGTCTAACCTGGGCACTAATGCACTGTCTGACACAACCTGAGCCTGGACCTGCTGACCAACACCCAGACAGCTGACCGCACGCTGAGCACATCAGACCCGCCATGGCCTTAGGTCATCATCTCTTCCCTACCTCAGTTTTCAGGCTTCAGAACCTAGACCTTATCTCCAATCACTGCCCACGGGTGACTGTGATGCAGAAATCAGAACTCTTCCTGACCCATGGCAAGAAACCTTGTGGTTGGCATGTTGTCCAACGTTCAGTGTAGGAGAAACCAGCATTCACCCTGAGGCCCCGCCCATTCTTGAGTGCGACGTGAGCATAAACACACATTGTGACCTCAGCGTGAGTCCTGTCCTCTAGTAAGTCCTCTCAGTGGCTGGAACATTAGATGTCATAATGGGCTTGACATGTCCCTAGTCCCCAATTTTTAACCAGATTTCTGGTTGTCCAGTCGCCCCACCCCAGGGCTCTACTCTGGAATCCCTCATTTGGTGGGACATATGAGGTTGAAAAACAAAATGAAACAAATCGACGACAACAACAAAAAAACGGACTTCTTCCATCCCCAGAATGACCCCAAACTCTTTGGACGGGACCGAACCCCCAGAGATTAAGACTCGTCCATTTCCCATGAAGTCACCCGGCAATTTCACGACCATGAGTGACACGATATCCAGAGACAAAAACTTGAGCAAGAGCCTCACACTCGCCCTTTTTTCATATCCCGAAGTGTTCTCCTCATGGTCTGTAGATCAGTCCTGCCATACCTATGACCCAAAACATAAGCCGAGTTTGTGTTTTCAGACAACTGTCCAAACAGCTCTGGCCTACACACCCTACAGGCTCAGGGCCCTGGAGCCAAACCTGAGGACTGTACTTGCCCTCTCCAAGGGAATTGTATGTGCCCATTCCAATGGCCACAACCCTACTAGTAGGATAACCTCCAAAGTCCCTGAGGCCATCCCAATAGTTGTGGCTTCCCAGGACAAACAGGGGCAATCTGAGCCCATCTGAGCACCTACCTGCACTCAGACCCGTAGACTGTTGTCCCCAGAGGTAAAAAGGAACGAACAGGCCCCTAGGCACTAATCGGATCCATTGCTTTGGTTTCCAGGCATCTCTCCTCAGAGGCCTGGATTTCAATACCAGCATATGGCTGTTCCTTGACTCACCCATCAGAACAAATCTCATCTACACTTGGGAAACATGCACGTTAGAGCTGTGCCAAAGCCTCTGTTTAGGAGAACCCTTCAGGGCCCCAGGGCCACCGCTTCATTCCAAGGTCTCCATAGACACAAAAACATATTAGGACACATCCACAGGAGAGTCCATTTCAACTCAGCCTCCTCGGTTGCCCCCCACATCCAGCAGATCTAACCTGTCTTGTTGCTTGGAGACCATTGTAATGCGAGGTGGGCTACCCAGCCATCCATCCTTAGAACCCTGCTCGGAATCGTTGGCCTGGAGCCAACCAACAGGTCTCAATTGTCCTGCAGAAGAATCTTTGCAGTTTGGAGCTTCTCACAACTTCCATCGTGGGAAAACCCCCATGTCCACGTGATCCAACCCCCTTCAAGAAAGGGCCATCAGGGCAGAAAGTCCAACCTGAGCGATCGTCTGATCCTTGCCCTGACTTCAGATGCACGAGATCTCGATTGAGGTCTGTAGATTGTGCCTGCCATATCCTCACCCAGAAACCTAGGCCTAGCTTGGGTTCTCAGACTGCGTCCTCAGACTACTGGCCCACAAGCCCTCCAGTAGGGCAATCCAGAACTACAATGCCGCACTCTGCCTGCCCTTCAGAAATCAAACATTGCCCTCATTGCTACCCCGAAACCCCAAAAGAAAATCAACCTGCACGCCATTCGGCTGTACCCCAAACATATAGGCTGACCTGGGCACTATTTCCCCTTCTGACCCAGCCTGAGCCTGGACCTCCTGGTCCCACCCAGACAGCTGGCCGCACACTGAGCACATCGGACCCGCCATGGCCTTAGGTCGTCATCTCTTCCCAACTGCGGTTTTCAGGCTCCAGAACCTAGACCTTATCTCCAACCACTGCCCAGGGTTGAAAATGATGCAGAAATCAGAACTCTTTACCCATGGCAAGAAACCTTGTGGTTGGCATGTTGTCCAACGTTCAGTGTAGTTGAAACAAGCGTGGCCCATGAGGCCCAGCCCATGCTTGCGGGCCACATTGTTCACAAACACACATTGTGACCCTCAGCCTGAGCCCAGTCCTCAGGTAAGGCCTCTCAGGGCCTATATGAAGAGACAGCATATTGGGCTTGCCATGCCCCTAGGCCCCAATTTTTAACCATAGTTCGGGTTGTCCCTTCACTCTTCCCCAGGGCTCTGCTTTGGAATTCCTCTTTTGGTGGGACACCTGAGGTAACAAACCTGAAAGGAGTCCTCCCATCCCACAGATTGACGAAAAACAATTGGGATCGGGCCAAATCCACAGAGAGGAAGATTCGTCCATGGCCCATGAGACCTCCACAACATTCCACGGCCATCGCTGAAACAAAATCCAGAGACAAAAGCCTGAGCAAGCTCCTCAGACTCGCTCATTCTTCATGTCCTGAAGAGTTCTTCTCATGGTTTGTAGATCGGGCGTGCCATAACTACGTCCCCAAACTTAAGCTGAGTTTGTGTTTTCAGTCTTCTGTCCTCAAAGTCCTGGGCCACACTCCCTCCAGGCTGGGGCCCCTGGAGCCACACATTAGGACTGCCCCCACCCAATCCATGGGAATTCTGCCCATTCCATTGTCAAACATCGTACAAATTAGGAGAACCCTCCAAAGTCCCTGAGGCCATCCCAATAGTGTAGGTCGCCCGGGACCAAAAAGGGTGGTTGATACCGGATGAGCATCTACCTCCACTCATCTACCTCCACTCATACCAAGAAGATTGAACCAGACAGGACCCGAGGCCATTATCGGATCCATTGCTTTGGTTTACAGGCATGTCTCCTCAAAAGCCTGCATTCCAATACCAGCAGAGGGGATTTCCTGAGGCACCCATCAGAACAAATCTCGTCTCCACAAGGAAACTTGTGCATGGGAGCTATGCCAAAGCTTAGGAGAATTCTTCAGGGTCCCGGTGCCACCTCCCCATTCCAAGGCCCTCATGGACACAAACACACGTTAGGACCCATCCTCTGGAAAGTGCATTTCAACTCAGCCACCCCGGTTGCTCCCGCAGATCCATTACATCTAAACTGTCTAGTTGCTAGGAGACAATTGGAAGGCGAGGCGGACTTCCCAGGCATCCATCCTCGAACGGTGCTCTGGAGTCATTCCATATGGGATGTCCTGGAGCTGTCCAACAGGTCTCAATTGTCCCGCAGAAGGAATCCTTGAAGGGGGCATCCCACATCTCCCAACGTGGAAAACCTCCATGGCCTCGAGATTCCGCTCTCTTCATGAAGGGGCCGTCATGCACAGAAACTCCAACCTGAGCCAACGTCGGATCCTCGCCCTGACTTCAGATGCATGAGATATTGGTACAGATCTGCAGGTGGTACCTACCTTGCCCTCACCCTGAATCCGAAGTCTAGCTTGTGTTCTCAGACTTCCGTCCTCACTCTCCTGGCCCCGAAGCCCTCAAGTTTGGCAATTCCGGACCGACAATGAAGCACTCTGCCTGCCCTCTAGAAAAAATATATTGCCTAATGAGCAGCCCAGGCAGCTTAAATGAGGATAAACCTACACGGCACTCGAATGTACCCGAATTATATAGTCTAACCTGGGCACGAATGCACTGTCTGACACAACCTGAGCCTGGACCCGCTGACCAACACTCAGACAGCTGACCGCACTCTGAGCACATCAGACCCGCCATGGCCTTAGGTCATCATCTCTTCCCTACCTCAGTTTTCAGGCTTCAGAACCTAGACCTAATCTCCAATCACTGCCCACGGGTGACTGTGATGCAGAAATCAGAACTCTTCCTGACCCATGGCAAGAAAACTTGTGGTTGGAATGTTGTCCAACGTTCAGTGTAGGAGAAACCAGCATTCACCCTGAGGCCACGCCCATTCTTGAGTGCGACGTGAGCATAAACACGCATTGTGACCTCAGCGTGAGTCCTGTCCTCTAGTAAGTCCTCTCAGTGGCTGGACCATTAGATGTCATAATGGGCTTGACATGTCCCTAGTCCCCAATTTTTAACCAGATTTCTGGTTGTCCAGTCGCCCCACCCCAGGGCTCTACTCTGGAATCCCTCATTTGGTGGGACCTCTGAGGTTGAAAAACAAAATGAAACAAATCGACAACAACAAAAAAACGGACTTCTTCCATCCCCAGAATGACCCCAAACTCTTTGGACGGGACCGAACCCCCAGAGAGTAAGACTCGTCCATTTCCCATGAAGTCACCCGGCAATTTCACGACCATGAGTGACACGATATCCAGAGACAAAAACTTGAGCAATAGCCTCACACTCGCCCTTTTTTCCTATCCCGAAGTGTTCTCCTCATGGTCTGTAGATCAGTCCTGCCATACCTATGACCCAAAACATAAGCAGAGTTTGTGTTTTCAGACAACTGTCCAAACAGCTCTGGCCTACACACCCTACAGGCTCAGGGCCCTGGAGCCAAACCTGAGGACTGTACTTGCCCTCTCCAAGGGAATTGTATGTGCCCATTCCAATGGCCACAACCCTACTAGTAGGATAACCTCCAAAGTCCCTGAGGCCATCCCAATAGTTGTGGCTTCCCAGGACAAACAGGGGCAATCTGAGCCCATCTGAGCACCTACCTGCACTCAGACCCGTAGACTGTTGTCCCCAGAGGTAAAAAGGAACGAACAGGCCCCTAGGCACTAATCGGATCCATTGCTTTGGTTTCCAGGCATCTCTCCTCAGAGGCCTGGATTTCAATACCAGCATATGGCTGTTCCTTGACTCACCCATCAGAACAAATCTCATCTACACTTGGGAAACATGCACGTTAGAGCTGTGCCAAAGCCTCTGTTTAGGAGAACCCTTCAGGGCCCCAGGGCCACCGCTTCATTCCAAGGTCTCCATAGACACAAAAACATATTAGGACACATCCACAGGAGAGTCCATTTCAACTCAGCCTCCTCGGTTGCCCCCCACATCCAGCAGATCTAACCTGTCTTGTTGCTTGGAGACCATTGGAATGCGAGGTGGGCTACCCAGCCATCCATCCTTAGAACCCTGCTCGGAATCGTTGGCCTGGAGCCAACCAACAGGTCTCAATTGTCCTGCAGAAGAATCTTTGCAGTTTGGAGCTTCTCACAACTTCCATCGTGGGAAAACCCCCATGTCCACGTGATCCAACCCCCTTCAAGAAAGGGCCATCAGGGCAGAAAGTCCAACCTGAGCGATCGTCTGATCCTTGCCCTGACTTCAGATGCACGAGATCTCGATTGAGGTCTGTAGATTGTGCCTGCCATATCCTCACCCAGAAACCTAGGCCTAGCTTGGGTTCTCAGACTGCGTCCTCAGACTACTGGCCCACAAGCCCTCCAGTAGGGCAATCCAGAACTACAATGCCGCACTCTGCCTGCCCTTCAGAAATCAAACATTGCCCTCATTGCTACCCCGAAACCCCAAAAGAAAATCAACCTGCACGCCATTCGGCTGTACCCCAAACATATAGGCTGACCTGGGCACTATTTCCCCTTCTGACCCAGCCTGAGCCTGGACCTCCTGGTCCCACCCAGACAGCTGGCCGCACACTGAGCACATCGGACCCGCCATGGCCTTAGGTCGTCATCTCTTCCCAACTGCGGTTTTCAGGCTCCAGAACCTAGACCTTATATCCAACCACTGCCCAGGGTTGAAAATGATGCAGAAATCAGAACTCTTTACCCATGGCAAGAAACCTTGTGGTTGGCATGTTGTCCAACGTTCAGTGTAGTTGAAACAAGCGTGGCCCATGAGGCCCAGCCCATGCTTGCGGGCCACATTGGTCACAAACACACATTGTGACCCTCAGCCTGAGCCCAGTCCTCAGGTAAGGCCTCTCAGGGCCTATATGAAGAGACAGCATATTGGGCTTGCCATGCCCCTAGGCCCCAATTTTTAACCATAGTTCGGGTTGTCCCTTCACTCTTCCCCAGGGCTCTGCTTTGGAATTCCTCTTTTGGTGGGACACCTGAGGTAACAAACCTGAAAGGAGTCCTCCCATCCCACAGATTGACGAAAAACAATTGGGATCGGGCCAAATCCACAGAGAGGAAGATTCGTCCATGGCCCATGAGACCTCCACAACATTCCACGGCCATCGCTGAAACAAAATCCAGAGACAAAAGCCTGAGCAAGCTCCTCAGACTCGCTCATTCTTCATGTCCTGAAGAGTTCTTCTCATGGTTTGTAGATCGGGCGTGCCATAACTACGTCCCCAAACTTAAGCTGAGTTTGTGTTTTCAGTCTTCTGTCCTCAAAGTCCTGGGCCACACTCCCTCCAGGCTGGGGCCCCTGGAGCCACACATTAGGACTGCCCCCACCCAATCCATGGGAATTCTGCCCATTCTATTGTCAAACATCGTACAAATTAGGAGAACCCTCCAAAGTCCCTGAGGCCATCCCAATAGTGTAGGTCGCCCGGGACCAAAAAGGGTGGTTGATACCGGATGAGCATCTACCTCCACTCATCTACCTCCACTCATACCAAGAAGATTGAACCAGACAGGACCCGAGGCCATTATCGGATCCATTGCTTTGGTTTACAGGCATGTCTCCTCAAAAGCCTGCATTCCAATACCAGCAGAGGGGATTTCCTGAGGCACCCATCAGAACAAATCTCGTCTCCACAAGGAAACTTGTGCATGGGAGCTATGCCAAAGCTTAGGAGAATTCTTCAGGGTCCCGGTGCCACCTCCCCATTCCAAGGCCCTCATGGACACAAACACACGTTAGGACCCATCCTCTGGAAAGTGCATTTCAACTCAGCCACCCCCGTTGCTCCCGCAGATCCATTACATCTAAACTGTCTAGTTGCTAGGAGACAATTGGAAGGCGAGGCGGACTTCCCAGGCATCCATCCTCGAACGGTGCTCTGGAGTCATTCCATATGGGATGTCCTGGAGCTGTCCAACAGGTCTCAATTGTCCCGCAGAAGGAATCCTTGAAGGGGGCATCCCACATCTCCCAACGTGGAAAACCTCCATGGCCTCGAGATTCCGCTCTCTTCATGAAGGGGCCGTCATGCACAGAAACTCCAACCTGAGCCAACGTCGGATCCTCGCCCTGACTTCAGATGCATGAGATATTGGTACAGATCTGCAGGTGGTACCTACCGTGCCCTCACCCTGAATCCGAAGTCTAGCTTGTGTTCTCAGACTTCCGTCCTCACTCTCCTGGCCCCGAAGCCCTCAAGTTTGGCAATTCCGGACCGACAATGAAGCACTCTGCCTGCCCTCTAGAAAAAATATATTGCCTAATGAGCAGCCCAGGCAGCTTAAATGAGGATAAACCTACACGGCACTCGAATGTACCCGAATTATATAGTCTAACCTGGGCACTAATGCACTGTCTGACACAACCTGAGCCTGGACCCGCTGACCAACACTCAGACAGCTGACCGCACGCTGAGCACATCAGACCCGCCATGGCCTTATGTCATCATCTCTTCCCTACCTCAGTTTTCAGGCTTCAGAACCTAGACCTTATCTCCAATCACTGCCCACGGGTGACTGTGATGCAGAAATCAGAACTCTTCCTGACCCATGGCAAGAAACCTTGTGGTTGGCATGTTGTCCAACGTTCAGTGTAGGAGAAACCAGCATTCACCCTGAGGCCACGCCCATTCTTGAGTGCGACGTGAGCATAAACACGCATTGTGACCTCAGCGTGAGTCCTGTCCTCTAGTAAGTCCTCTCAGTGGCTGGACCATTAGATGTCATAATGGGCTTGACATGTCCCTAGTCCCCAATTTTTAACCAGATTTCTGGTTGTCCAGTCGCCCCACCCCAGGGCTCTACTCTGGAATCCCTCATTTGGTGGGACCTCTGAGGTTGAAAAACAAAATGAAACAAATCGACAACAACAACAAAAAAACGGACTTCTTCCATCCCCAGAATGACCCCAAACTCTTTGGACGGGACCGAACCCCCAGAGAGTAAGACTCGTCCATTTCCCATGAAGTCACCCGGCAATTTCACGACCATGAGTGACACGATATCCAGAGACAAAAACTTGAGCAAGAGCCTCACACTCGCCCTTTTTTCATATCCCGAAGTGTTCTCCTCATGGTCTGTAGATCAGTCCTGCCATATCTATGACCCAAAACATAAGCCGAGTTTGTGTTTTCAGACAACTGTCCAAACAGCTCTGGCCTACACACCCTACAGGCTCAGGGCCCTGGAGCCAAACCTGAGGACTGTACTTGCCCTCTCCAAGGGAATTGTATGTGCCCATTCCAATGGCCACAACCCTACTAGTAGGATAACCTCCAAAGTCCCTGAGGCCATCCCAATAGTTGTGGCTTCCCAGGACAAACAGGGGCAATCTGAGCCCATCTGAGCACCTACCTGCACTCAGACCCGTAGACTGTTGTCCCCAGAGGTAAAAAGGAACGAACAGGCCCCTAGGCACTAATCGGATCCATTGCTTTGGTTTCCAGGCATCTCTCCTCAGAGGCCTGGATTTCAATACCAGCATATGGCTGTTCCTTGACTCACCCATCAGAACAAATCTCATCTACACTTGGGAAACATGCACGTTAGAGCTGTGCCAAAGCCTCTGTTTAGGAGAACCCTTCAGGGCCCCAGGGCCACCGCTTCATTCCAAGGTCTCCATAGACACAAAAACATATTAGGACACATCCACAGGAGAGTCCATTTCACCTCAGCCTCCTCGGTTGCCCCCCACATCCAGCAGATCTAACCTGTCTTGTTGCTTGGAGACCATTGGAATGCGAGGTGGGCTACCCAGCCATCCATCCTTAGAACCCTGCTCGGAATCGTTGGCCTGGAGCCAACCAACAGGTCTCAATTGTCCTGCAGAAGAATCTTTGCAGTTTGGAGCTTCTCACAACTTCCATCGTGGGAAAACCCCCATGTCCACGTGATCCAACCCCCTTCAAGAAAGGGCCATCAGGGCAGAAAGTCCAACCTGAGCGATCGTCTGATCCTTGCCCTGACTTCAGATGCACGAGATCTCGATTGAGGTCTGTAGATTGTGCCTGCCATATCCTCACCCAGAAACCTAGGCCTAGCTTGGGTTCTCAGACTGCGTCCTCAGACTACTGGCCCACAAGCCCTCCAGTTGGGCAATCCAGAACTACAATGCCGCACTCTGCCTGCCCTACAGAAATCAAACATTGCCCTCATTGCTACCCCGAAACCCCAAAAGAAAATCAACCTGCACGCCATTCGGCTGTACCCCAAACATATAGGCTGACCTGGGCACTATTTCCCCTTCTGACCCAGCCTGAGCCTGGACCTCCTGGTCCCACCCAGACAGCTGGCCGCACACTGAGCACATCGGACCCGCCATGGCCTTAGGTCGTCATCTCTTCCCAACTGCGGTTTTCAGGCTCCAGAACCTAGACCTTATCTCCAACCACTGCCCAGGGTTGAAAATGATGCAGAAATCAGAACTCTTTACCCATGGCAAGAAACCTTGTGGTTGGCATGTTGTCCAACGTTCAGTGTAGTTGAAACAAGCGTGGCCCATGAGGCCCAGCCCATGCTTGCGGGCCACATTGGTCACAAACACACATTGTGACCCTCAGCCTGAGCCCAGTCCTCAGGTAAGGCCTCTCAGGGCCTATATGAAGAGACAGCATATTGGGCTTGCCATGCCCCTAGGCCCCAATTTTTAACCATAGTTCGGGTTGTCCCTTCACTCTTCCCCAGGGCTCTGCTTTGGAATTCCTCTTTTGGTGGGACACCTGAGGTAACAAACCTGAAAGGAGTCCTCCCATCCCACAGATTGACGAAAAACAATTGGGATCGGGCCAAATCCACAGAGAGGAAGATTCGTCCATGGCCCATGAGACCTCCACAACATTCCACGGCCATCGCTGAAACAAAATCCAGAGACAAAAGCCTGAGCAAGCTCCTCAGACTCGCTCATTCTTCATGTCCTGAAGAGTTCTTCTCATGGTTTGTAGATCGGGCGTGCCATAACTACGTCCCCAAACTTAAGCTGAGTTTGTGTTTTCAGTCTTCTGTCCTCAAAGTCCTGGGCCACACTCCCTCCAGGCTGGGGCCCCTGGAGCCACACATTAGGACTGCCCCCACCCAATCCATGGTAATTCTGCCCATTCCATTGTCAAACATCGTACAAATTAGGAGAACCCTCCAAAGTCCCTGAGGCCATCCCAATAGTGTAGGTCGCCCGGGACAAAAAAGGGCGGTTGATACCGGATGAGCATCTACCTCCACTCATCTACCTCCACTCATACCAAGAAGATTGAAACAGACAGGACCCGAGGCCATTATCGGATCCATTGCTTTGGTTTACAGGCATGTCTCCTCAAAAGCCTGCATTCCAATACCAGCAGAGGGGATTTCCTGAGGCACCCATCAGAACAAATCTCGTCTACACAAGGAAATTTTTACATGGGAGCTATGCCAAAGCTTAGGAGAATACTTCAGGGTCCCGGTGCCACCTCCCCATTCCAAGGCCCTCATGGACACAAACACACGTTAGGACCCATCCTCTGGAAAGTGCATTTCAACTCAGCCACCCCCGTTGCTCCCGCAGATCCATTACATCTAAACTGTCTAGTTGCTAGGAGACAATTGGAAGGCGAGCCGGACTTCCCAGGCATCCATCCTGGAACGGTGCTCTGGAGTCATTCCATATGGGATGTCCTGGAGCTGTCCAACAGGTCTCAATTGTCCCGCAGAAGGAATCCTTGAAGGGGGCATCCCACATCTCCCAACGTGAAAAACCTCCATGGCCTCGAGATTCCGCTCCCTTTATGAAGGGGCCGTCATGCACAGAAACTCCAACCTGAGACAACGTCGGATCCTCGCCCTGACTTCAGATGCATGAGATATTGGTTCAGATCTGCAGGGGGTACCTACCGTGCCCTCACCCTGAATCCGAAGTCTAGCTTGTGTTCTCAGACTTCCGTCCTCACTCTCCTGGCCCCGAAGCCCTCAAGTTTGGCAATTCCGGACCGACAATGAAGCACTCTGCCTGCCCTCTAGAAAAAATATATTGCCTAATGAGCAGCCCAGGCAGCTTAAATGAGGATAAACCTACACGGCACTCGAATGTACCCGAATTATATAGTCTAACCTGGGCAATAATGCACTGTCTGACACAACCTGAGCCTGGACCTGCTGACCAACACCCAGACAGCTGACCGCACGCTGAGCACATCAGACCCGCCATGGCCTTATGTCATCATCTCTTCCCTACCTCAGTTTTCAGGCTTCAGAACCTAGACCTTATCTCCAATCACTGCCCACGGGTGACTGTGATGCAGAAATCAGAACTCTTCCTGACCCATGGCAAGAAAACTTGTGGTTGGCATGTTGTCCAACGTTCAGTGTAGGAGAAACCAGCATTCACCCTGAGGCCACGCCCATTCTTGAGTGCGACGTGAGCATAAACACGCATTGTGACCTCAGCGTGAGTCCTGTCCTCTAGTAAGTCCTCTCAGTGGCTGGACCTTTAGATGTCATAATGGGCTTGACATGTCCCTAGTCCCCAATTTTTAACCAGATTTCTGGTTGTCCAGTCGCCCCACCCCAGGGCTCTACTCTGGAATCCCTCATTTGGTGGGACCTCTGAGGTTGAAAAACAAAATGAAACAAATCGACAACAACAAAAAAACGGACTTCTTCCATCCCCAGAATGACCCCAAACTCTTTGGACGGTTCCGAACCCCCAGAGAGTAAGACTCGTCCATTTCCCATGAAGTCACCCGGCAATTTCACGACCATGAGTGACACGATATCCAGAGACAAAAACTTGAGCAAGAGCCTCACACTCGCCCTTTTTTCATATCCCGAAGTGTTCTCCTCATGGTCTGTAGATCAGTCCTGCCATACCTATGACCCAAAACATAAGCCGAGTTTGTGTTTTCAGACAACTGTCCAAACAGCTCTGGCCTACACACCCTACAGGCTCAGGGCCCTGGAGCCAAACCTGAGGACTGTACTTGCCCTCTCCAAGGGAATTGTATGTGCCCATTCCAATGGCCACAACCCTACTAGTAGGATAACCTCCAAAGTCCCTGAGGCCATCCCAATAGTTGTGGCTTCCCAGGACAAACAGGGGCAATCTGAGCCCATCTGAGCACCTACCTGCACTCAGACCCGTAGACTGATGTCCCCAGAGGTAAAAAGGAACGAACAGGCCCCTAGGCACTAATCGGATCCATTGCTTTGGTTTCCAGGCATCTCTCCTCAGAGGCCTGGATTTCAATACCAGCATATGGCTGTTTCTTGACTCACCCATCAGAACAAATCTCATCTACACATGGGAAACATGCACCTTGGAGCTGTGTCAAAGCCTCTGTTTAGGAGAACCCTTCAGGGCCCCAGGGCCACCGCTTCATTCCAAGGTCTCCATAGACACAAAAACATATTAGGACACATCCACAGGAGAGTCCATTTCAACTCAGCCTCCTCGGTTGCCCCCACATCCAGCAGATCTAACCTGTCTTGTTGCTTGGAGACCATTGGAATGCGAGGTGGGCTACCCAGCCATCCATCCTTAGAACCCTGCTCGGAATCGTTGGCCTGGAGCCAACCAACAGGTCTCAATTGTCCTGCAGAAGAATCTTTGCAGTTTGGAGCTTCTCACAACTCCCATCGTGGGAAAACCCCCATGTCCTCGTGATCCAACCCCCTTCAAGAAAGGCCATCAGGGCAGAAAGTCCAACCTGAGCGATCGTCTGATCCTTGCCCTGACTTCAGATGCACGAGGTCTCGATTGAGGTCTGTAGATTGTGCCTGCCATATCCTCACCCAGAAACCTAGGCCTAGCTTGGGTTCTCAGACTCCGTCTTCAGACTAGTGGCCCACAAGCCCTCCAGTTTGGCAATCCAGAACTACAATGCCGCACTCTCCCTGCCCTACAGAAGTAAAACATTGCCCTCAGGGCTACCCCGAAACCGCAAATGAGGATCAACCTGCACGCCATTCGGCTGAACCCCAAACTTATAGGCTGACCTGGGCACTATTTCCCCTTCTGACCCAGCCTGAGCCTGGACCTCCTGGTCCCACCCAGACAGCTGTCCGCACACTGAGCACATCGGACTCGCCATGGCCTTAGGTCGTCATCTCTTCCCAACTGCGGTTTTCAGGCTCCAGAACCTAGACCTTATCTCCAACCACTGCCCAGGGTTGAAAATGATGCAGAAATCAGAACTCTTTCCCCATGGCAAGAAACCTTGTGGTTGGCATGTTGTCCAACGTTCAGTGTAGTTGAAACAAGCGTGGTCCATGAGGCCCAGCCCATGATTGCGGGCCACATTGATCACAAACACACATTGTGACCCTCAGCCTGAGCCCAGTTCTCAGGTAAGGCCTCTCAGGGCCTATATGAAGAGACAGCATATTGGGCTTGCCATGCCCCTAGGCCCCAATTTTTAACCATAGTTCTGGTTGTCCCTTCACTCTTCCCCAGGGCTCTGCTTTGGAATTCCTCTTTTGGTGGGATACCTTTTGTAACAAACCTGAAAGCAGTCCTCCCGTCCCACAGATTGACGAAAAACAATTGGGTTCGGGCCAAATCCACAGAGAAGAAGATTCGTCCATGGTCCATGAGACCTCCCCAACATTCCACGGCCTTCGCTGAAACAAAATCCAGAGACAAAAGCCTGAGCAAGCTCCTCAGACTCGCTCATTCTTCATATCCTGAAGAGTTCTTCTCAGGGTTTGTAGATCGGGCGTGCCATACCTACGTCCCCAAACTTAAGCTGAGTTTGTGTTTTCAGTCTTCTGTCCTCAAAGTCCTGGGCCACACTCCCTCCAGGCTGGGGCCCCTGGAGCCACACATTAGGACTGCCCCCACCCAATCCATGGGAATTCTGCCCATTCCATTGTCAAAAATCGTACTAATTAGGAGAACCCTCCAAAGTCCCTGAGGCCATCCCAATAGTGTAGGTCGCCCGGGACAAAAAAGGGCGGTTGATACCGGCTGAGCATCTACCTCCACTCATTTACCTTAACTCATACCAAGAAGATTGAACCAGACAGGACCCGAGGCCATTATCGGATCCATTGCTTTGGTTTACAGGCATGTCTCCTCAAAAGCCTGTATTCCAATACCAGCAGAGGGGATTTCCTGAGGCACCCATCAGAACAAATCTCGTCTCCACAAGGAAACTTGTGCATGGGAGCTAAGCCAAAGCTTAGGAGAATACTTCAGGGTCCCGGTGCCACCTCCCCATTCCAAGGCCCTCATGGACACAAACACACGTTAGGACCCATCCTCTGGAAAGTGCATTTCAACTCAGCCACCCCGGGTGCTCCCGCAGATCCATTAGATGTAAACTGTCTTGTTGCTAGGAGACAATTGGAAGGCGAGGCGGACTTCCCAGGCATCCATCCTGGAACGGTGCTCTGGAGTCATTCCATATGGGATGTCCTGGAGCTGTCCAACAGGTCTCAATTGTCCCGCAGAAGGAATCCTTGAAGGGGGCATCCCACATCTCCCAACGTGGAAAACCTCCATGGCCTCGAGATTCCGCTCCCTTCATGAAGGGGCCGTCATGCACAGAAACTCCAACCTGAGCCAACGTCGGATCGTCGCCCTGACTTCAGATGCATGAGATATTGGTTCAGATCTGCAGGGGGTACCTGCCGTGCCCTCACCCTGAATCCGAAGTCTAGCTTGTGTTCTCAGACTTCCGTCCTCACTCTCCTGGCCCCGAAGCCCTCAAGTTTGGCAATTCCGGACCGACAATGAAGCACTCTGCCTGCCCTCTAGAAAAAATATATTGCCTAATGAGCAGCCCAGGCAGCTTAAATGAGGATAAACCTACACGGCACTCGAATGTACCCAAATTATATAGTCTAACCTGGGCACTAATGCACTGTCTGACACAACCTGAGCCCGGACCTGCTGACCAACACCCAGACAGCTGACCGCACGGTGAGCACATCAGACCCGCCATGGCCTTAGGTCATCATCTCTTCCAACCTCAGTTTTCAGGCTTCAGAACCTAGACCTTATCTCCAATCACTGCCCACGGGTGACTGTGATGCAGAAATCAGAACACCTTTTTACCCATGGCAAGAAACCTTGTGGTTGGCATGTTGTCCAACGTTCAGTGTAGGAGAAACCAGCATTCACCCTGAGGCCCCGCCCATTCTTACCTGCGACGAGAGAATAAACACGCATTGTGACCTCAGCGTGAGTCCTGTCCTCTAGTAAGTCCTCTCAGTGGCTGGACCTCTAGATGTCATAATGGGCTTGACATGTCCCTAGTTCCCAATTTTTAACCAGATTTCTGGTTGTCCAGTCGCCCCACCCCAGGGCTCTACTCTGGAATCCCTCATTTGGTGGGACATCTGAGGTTGAAAAACAAAATGAAACAAATCGACAACAACAACAAAAAAACGGACTTCTTCCATCCCCAGAATGACCCCAAACTCTTTGGACGGGACCGAACCCCCAGAGAGTAAGACTCGTCCATTTCCCATGAAGTCACCCGGCAATTTCACGACCATGAGTGACACGATATCCAGAGACGAAAACTTGAGCAAGAGCCTCACACTCGCCCTTTTTTCATATCCCGAAGTGTTCTCCTCATGGTCTGTAGATCAGTCCTGCCATACCTATGACCCAAAACATAAGCCGAGTTTGTGTTTTCAGACAACTGTCCAAACATCTCTGGCCTACACACCCTACAGGCTCAGGGCCCTGGAGCCAAACCTGAGGACTGTACTTGCCCTCTCCAAGGGAATTGTATGTGCCCATTCCAATGGCCACAACACTACTGGTAGGATAACCTCCAAAGTCCCTGAGGCCATCCCAATAGTTGTGGCTTCCCAGGACAAACACGGGCAATCTGAGCCCATCTGAGCACCTACCTGCACTCAGACCCGTAGACTGATGTCCCCAGAGGTAAAAAGGAACGAACAGGCCCCTAGGCACTAATCGGATCCATTGCTTTGGTTTCCAGGCATCTCTCCTCAGAGGCCTGGATTTCAATACCAGCATATGGCTGTTTCTTGACTCACCCATCAGAACAAATCTCATCTACACATGGGAAACATTCACGTTGGAGCTGTGTCAAAGCCTCTGTTTAGGAGAACCCTTCAGGGCCCCAGGGCCACCGCTTCATTCCAAGGTCTCCATAGACACAAAAACATATTAGGACACATCCACAGGAGAGTCCATTTCAACTCAGCCTCCTCGGTTGCCCCCCACATCCAGCAGATCTAACCTGTCTTGTTGCTTGGAGACAATTGGAATGCGAGGTGGGCTACACAGCCATCCATCCTTAGAACCCTGCTCAGAATCGTTGGCCTGGAGCCAACCAACATGTCTCAATTTTCCTGCAGAAGAATCTTTGCAGTTTGGAGCTTCTCACAACTCCCATCGTGGGAAAACCTCCATGTCCTCGTGATCCAACCCCCTTCAAGAAAGGGCCATCAGGGCAGAAAGTCCAACCTGAGCGATCGTCTGATCCTTGCCCTGACTTCAGATGCAGGAGATCTCGATTGAGGTCTGTAGATTGTGCCTGCCATATCCTCACCCAGAAACCTAGGCCTAGCTTGGGTTCTCAGACTCCGTCTTCAGAGTACTGGCCCACAAGCCCTCCAGTTGGGCAATCCAGAACTACAATGCCGCACTCTGCCTGCCCTACAGAAGTAAAACATTGCCCTCAGGGCTACCCCGAAACCCCAAATGAGGATCAACCTGCACGCCATTCGGCTGTACCCCAAACATATAGGCTGACCTGGGCACTATTTCCTCTTCTGACCCAGCCTGAGCCTGGACCTCCTGGTCCCACCCAGACAGCTGGCCGCACACTGAGCACATCGGACCCTCCATGGCCTTAGGTCGTCATCTCTTCCCAACTGCGGTTTTCAGGCTCCAGAACCTAGACCTTATCTCCAACCACTGCCCAGGGTTGAAAATGATGCAGAAATCAGAACTCTTTCCCCATGGCAAGAAACCTTGTGGTTGGCATGTTGTCCAACGTTCAGTGTAGTTGAAACAAGCGTGGCCCATGAGGCCCAGCCCATGCTTGCTGGCCACATTGGTCACAAACACACATTGTGACCCTCAGCCTGAGCCCAGTCCTCAGGTAAGGCCTCTCAGGGCCTATATGAAGAGACAGCATATTGGGCTTGCCATGCCCCTAGGCCCCAATTTTTAACCATAGTTCGGGTTGTCCCTTCACTCTTCCCCAGGGCTCTGCTTTGGAATTCCTCTTTTGGTGGGACACCTGAGGTAACAAACCTGAAAGCAGTCCTCCCATCCCACAGATTGACGAAAAACAATTGGGTTCGGGCCAAATCCACAGAGAGGAAGATTCGTCCATGGCCCATGAGACCTCCCCAACATTCCAGGGCCATCGCTGAAACAAAATCCAGAGACAAAAGCCTGAGCAAGCGCCTCAGACTCGCTCATTCTTCATATCCTGAAGAGTTCTTCTCAGGGTTTGTAGATCGGGCGTGCCATACCTACGTCCCCAAACTTAAGCTGAGTTTGTGTTTTCAGTCTTCTGTCCTCAAAGTCCTGGGCCACACTCCCTCCAGGCTCGGGCCCCTGGAGCCACACATTAGGACTGCCCCCACCCAATCCATGGGAATTCTGCCCATTCCATTGTCAAAAATCGTACAAATTAGGAGAACCCAACAAAGTCCCTGAGGCCATCCCAATAGTGTAGGTCGCACGGGACAAAAAATGGGCGGTTGATACCGGCTGAGCATCTACCTCCACTCATCTACCTCCACTCATACCAAGAAGATTGAACCAGACAGGACCCGAGGCCATTATCGGATCCATTGCTTTGGTTAACAGGCATGTCTCCTCAAAATCCTGGATTCCAATACCAGCAGAGGGGATTTCCTGAGGCACCCATCAGAACAAATCTCGTCTCCACAAGGAAACTTGTGCATGGGAGCTAAGCCAAAGCTTAGGAGAATACTTCAGGGTCCCGGTGCCACCTCCCCATTCCAAGGCCCTCATGGACACAAACACACGTTAGGACCCATCCTCTGGATAGTGCATTTCAACTCAGCCACCCCGGTTGCTCCCGCAGATCCATTAGATCTAAACTGTCTTGCTGCTAGGAGACAAATGGAAGGCGAGGCGGACTTCCCAGGCATCCATCCTGGAACTGTGCTCTGGAATCATTCCATATGGGATGTCCTGGAGCTGTCCAACATGTCTCAATTGTCCGGCAGAAGGAATCCTTGAAGGGGGCATCCCACATCTCCCAAAGTGGAAAACCTCCATGGCCTCGAGATTCCGCTCCCTTCATGGAGGGGCCGTCATGCACAGAAACTCCAACCTGAGCCAACGTCAGATCCTCGCCCTGACTCCAGATGCATGAGATATTGGTTCAGATCTGCAGGGGGTACCTGCCGTGCCCTCACCCTGAATCCGAAGTCTAGCTTGTGTTCTCAGACTTCCGTCCTCACTCTCCTGGCCCCGAAGCCCTCAAGTTTGGCAATTCCGGACCGACAATGAAGCACTCTGCCTGCCCTCTAGAAAAAATATATTGCCTAATGAGCAGCCCAGGCAGCTTAAATGAGGATAAACCTACACGGCACTCGAATGTACCCAAATTATATAGTCTAACCTGGGCACTAATGCACTGTCTGACACAACCTGAGCCCGGACCTGCTGACCAACACCCAGAGAGCTGACCGCACGCTGAGCACATCAGACCCGCCATGGCCTTAGGTCATCATCTTTCCTGACCTCAGTTTTCAGGCTTCAGAACCTAGACCTTATATCCAATCACTGCCCACGGATGACTGTGATGCAGAAATCAGAACTCTTCCTGACCCATGGCAAGAAACCTTGTGGTTGGCATGTTGTCCAACATTCAGTGTAGGAGAAACCAGCATTCACCCTGAGGCCCCACCCATTCTTGCGTGCGACGAGAGCATAAACACGCATTGTGACCTCAGCGTGAGTCCTGTCCTCTAGTAAGTCCTCTCAGTGGCTGGACCATTAGATGTCATAATGGGCTTGACATGTCCCTAGTCCCCAATTTTTAACCAGATTTCTGGTTGTCCAGTCGCCCCACCCCAGGGCTCTACTCTGGAATCCCTCATTTGGTGGGACATCTGAGGTTGAAAAACAAAATGAAACAAAACGACAACAACAACAAAAAAACGGACTTCTTCCATCCCCAGAATGACCCCAAACTCTTTGGACGGTACCGAACCTCCAGAGAGTAAGACTCGTCCATTTCCCATGATGTCACCCGGCAATTTCACGACCATGAGTGACACGATATCCAGGGACAAAAACTTGAGCAAGAGCCTCACACTCGCCCTTTTTTCATATCCCGAAGTGTTCTCCTCATGGTCTGTAGATCAGTCCTGCCATACCTATGACCCAAAACATAAGCCGAGTTTGTGTTTTCAGACAACTGTCCAAACAGCTCTGGCCTACACACCCTACAGGCTCAGGGCCCTGGAGCCAAACCTGAGGACTGTACTTGCCCTCTCCAAGGGAATTGTATGTGCCCATTCCAATGGCCACAACCCTACTAGTAGGATAACCTCCAAAGTCCCTGAGGCCATCCCAATAGTTGTGGCTTCCCAGGACAAACACGGGCAATCTGAGCCCATCTGAGCACCTACCTGCACTCAGACCCGTAGACTGATGTCCCCAGAGGTAAAAAGGAACGAACAGGCCCCTAGGCACTAATCGGATCCATTGCTTTGGTTTCCAGGCATCTCTCCTCAGAGGCCTGGATTTCAATACCAGCATATGGCTGTTTCTTGACTCACCCATCAGAACAAATCTCATCTACACATGGGAAACATGCACGTTGGAGCTGTGTCAAAGCCTCTGTTTAGGAGAACCCTTCAGGGCCCCAGGGCCACCGCTTCATTCCAAGGTCTCCATAGACACAAAAACATATTAGGACACATCCACAGGAGAGTCCATTTCAACTCAGCCTCCTCGGTTGCCCCCCACATCCAGCAGATCTAACCTGTCTTGTTGCTTGGAGACCATTGGAATGCGAGGTGGGCTACCCAGCCATCCATCCTTAGAACCCTGCTCGGAATCGTTGGCCTGGAGGCAACCAACAGGTCTCAATTGTCCTGCAGAAGAATCTTTGCAGTTTGGAGCTTCTCACAACGCCCATCGTGGGAAAACCCCCATGTCCTCGTGATCCAACCCCCTTCAAGAAAGGGCCATCAGGGCAGAAAGTCCAACCTGAGCGATCGTCTGATCCTTGCCCTGACTTCAGATGCACGAGATCTCGATTGAGGTCTGTAGATTGTGCCTGCCATATCCTCACCCACAAACCTAGGCCTAGCTTGGCTTCTCAGACTCCGTCCTCAGACTACTGGCCCACAAGCCCTCCAGTTTGGCAATCCAGAACTACAATGCCGCACTCTGCCTGCCCTACAGAAGTAAAACATTGCCCTCAGGGCTACCCCGAAACCCCAAATGAGGATCAACCTGCACGCCATTCGGCTGAACCCCAAACTTATAGGCTGACCTGGGCACTATTTCCCCTTCTGACCCAGCCTGAGCCTGGACCTCCTGGTCCCACCCAGACAGCTGGCCGCACACTGAGCACATCGGACCCGCCATGGCCTTAGGTCGTCATCTCTTCCCAACTGCGGTTTTCAGGCTCCAGAACCTAGACCTTATCTCCAACCACTGCCCAGGTTTGAAAATGATGCTGAAATCAGAACTCTTTCCCCATGGCAAGAAACCTTGTGGTTGGCATGTTGTCCAACGTTCAGTGTAGTTGAAACAAGCGTGGCCCATGAGGCCCAGCCCATGCTTGTGGTCCACATTGGTCACAAACACACATTGTGACACTTAGCCTGAGCCCAGTCCTCAGGTAAGGCCTCTCAGGGCCTATATGAAGAGACAGCATATTGGGCTTGTCATGCCCCTAGGCCCCTATTTTTAACCCTAGTTCGGGTTGTCCCTTCACTCTTCCCCAGGGCTCTGCTTTGGAATTCCTCTTTTGGTGGGACACCTGAGGTAACAAACCTGAAAAGAGTCCTCCCATCCCACAGATTGACGAAAAGCAATTGGGATCGGGACAAATCCACAGAGAGGAAGATTCATCCATGGCCCAAGAGACCTCCCCAACATTCCACGGCCATCGCTGAAACAAAATCCAGAGAGAAAAGCCTAAGCAAGCGCCTCAGACTCGCTCATTCTTCATATCCTGAAGAGTTCTTCTCATGGTTTGTAGATCGGGCGTGCCATACCTACGTCCCCAAACTTAAGCTGAGTTTGTGTTTTCAGTCTTCTGTCCTCAAAGTCCAGGGCCACACTCCCTCCAGGCTGGGGCCCCTGGAGCCACACATTAGGTCTGCCCCCACCCAATCCATGTTAATTCTGCCCATTCCATTGTCAAAAATCCTACAAATTAGGAGAACCCTCCAAAGTCCCTGAGGCCATCCGAATAGTGTAGGTCGCCCGGGACAAAAAATGGGCGGTTGAGACCGGCTGAGCATCTACCTCCACTCATCTACCTCCACTCATACCAAGAAGATTGAACCAGACAGGACCCAAGGCCATTATCGGATCCATTGCTTTGGTTTACAGGCATGTCTTTTCAAAAGCTTGGATTCCAATACCAGCAGAGGGGATTTCCTGAGGCACCCATCAGAACAAATCTCGTCTCCACAAGGAAACTTGTGCATGGGAGCTAAGCCAAAGCTTAGGAGAATACTTCAGGGTCCCGTAGCCACCTCCCCATTCCAAGGCCCTCATGGACACAAACACACGTTAGGACCCATCCTCTGGAAAGTGCATTTCAACTCAGCCACCCCGATTGCTCCCGCAGATCCATTAGATCTAAACTGTCTTGTTGCTAGGAGACAATTGGAAAGCGAGGCGGACTTCCCAGGCATCCATCCTCGAACGGTGCTCTGGAGTCATTCCATATGGGATGTCCTGGAGCTGTCCAACAGGTCTCAATAGTCCCGCAGAAGGAATCCTTGAAGGGGGCATCCCACATCTCCCAACGTGGAAAACATCCATGGCCTCGAGATTCCGTTCCCTTCATGGAGGGGCCATCATGCACAGAAACTCCAACCTGAGCCAACGTCGGATCCTCGCCCTGACTTCAGATGCATGAGATATTGGTTCAGATCTGCAGGGGGTACCTGCCGTGCCCTCACCCTGAATCCGAAGTCTAGCTTGTGTTCTCAGACTTCCGTCCTCACTCTCCTTGCCCCGAAGCCCTCAAGTTTGGCAATTCCGGACCGACAATGAAGCACTCTGCCTGCCCTCTAGAAAAAATATATTGCCTAATGAGCAGCCCAGGCAGCTTAAATGAGGATAAACCTACACGGCACTCGAATGTACCCAAATTATATAGTCTAACCTGGGCACTAATGCACTGTCTGACACAACCTGAGCCCGGACCTGCTGACCAACACCCAGACAGCTGACCGCACGCTGAGCACATCAGACCCGCCATGGCCTTAGGTCATCATCTCTTCCCTACCTCAGTTCTCAGGCTTCAGAACCTAGACCTTATCTCCAATCACTGCCCACGGGTGACTGTGATGCAGAAATCAGAACTCTTCCTGACCCATGGCAAGAAACCTTGTGGTTGGCATGTTGTCCAACGTTCAGTGTAGGAGAAACCAGCATTCACCCTGAGGCCCCGCCCATTCTTGAGTGCGACGAGAGCATAAACACGCATTGTGACCTCAGCGTGAGTCCTGTCCTCTAGTAAGTCCTCTCAGTGGCTGAACCATTAGATGTCATAATGGGCTTGACATGTCCCTAGTCCCCAATTTTTAACCAGATTTCTGGTTGTCCAGTCGCCCCACCCCAGGGCTCTACTCTGGAATCCCTCATTTGTTGGGACATCTGAGGTTGAAAAACAAAATGAAACAAATCGACAACAACAACAAAAAAACGGACTTCTTCCATCCCCAGAATGACCCCAAACTCTTTGGACGGGACCGAACCCCCAGAGAGTAAGACTCGTCCATTTCCCATGATGTCACCCGGCAATTTCACGACCATGAGTGACACGATATCCAGAGACAAAAACTTGAGCAAGAGCCTCACACTCGCCCTTTTTTCATATCCCGAAGTGTTCTCCTCATGGTCTGTAGATCAGTCCTGCCATACCTATGACCCAAAACATAAGCCGAGTTTGTGTTTTCAGACAACTGTCCAAACAGCTCTGGCCTACACACCCTACAGGCTCAGGGCCCTGGAGCCAAACCTGAGGACTGTACTTGCCCTCTCCAAGGGAATTGTATGTGCCCATTCCAATGGCCACAACCCTACTAGTAGGATAACCTCCAAAGTCCCTGAGGCCATCCCAATAATTGTGGCTTCCCAGGACAAACACGGGCAATCTGAGCCCATCTGAGCACCTACCTGCACTCAGACCCGTAGACTGATGTCCCCAGAGGTAAAAAGGAACGAACAGGCCCCTAGGCACTAATCGGATACATTGCTTTGGTTTCCAGGCATCTCTCCTCGGAGGCCTGGATTTCAATACCAGCATATGGCTGTTTCTTGACTCACCCATCAGAACAAATCTCATCTACACATGGGAAACATGCACGTTGGAGCTGTGTCAAAGCCTCTGTTTAGGAGAACCCTTCAGGGCCCCAGGGCCACCGCTTCATTCCAAGGTCTCCATAGACACAAAAACATATTAGGACACATCCACAGGAGAGTCCATTTCAACTCAGCCTCCTCGGTTGCCCCCCACATCCAGCAGATCTAACCTGTCTTGTTGCTTGGAGACCATTGGAATGCGAGGTGGGCTACCCAGCCATCCATCCTTAGAACCCTGCTCGGAATCGTTGGCCTGGAGCCAACCAACAGGTCTCAATTGTCCTGCAGAAGAATCTTTGCAGTTTGGAGCTTCTCACAACTCCCATCGTGGGAAAACCTCCATGTCCTCGTGATCCAACCCCCTTCAAGAAAGGGCCATCAGGGCAGAAAGTCCAACCTGAGCGATCGTCTGATCCTTGCCCTGACTTCAGATGCACGAGATCTCTATTGAGGTCTGTAGATTGTGCCTGCCATATCCTCACCCAGAAACCTAGGCCTAGCTTGCGTTCTCAGACTCCGTCCTCAGACTACTGGCCCACAAGCCCTCCAGTTTGGCAATCCAGAACTACAATGCCGCACTCTGCCTGCCCTACAGAAGTAAAACATTGCCCTCAGGGCTACCCCGAAACCGCAAATGAGGATCAACCTGCACGCCATTCAGCTGTACCCCAATCATATAAGCTGACCTGGGCACTATTTCCCCTTCTGACCCAGCCTGAGCCTGGACCTCCTGGTCCCACCCAGACAGCTGGCCGCACACTGAGCACATGGGACCCGCCATGGACTTAGGTCGTCATCTCTTCCCAACTGCTGTTTTCAGGCTCCAGAACCTAGACCTTATCTCCAACCCCTGCCCAGGTTTGAAAATGATGCAGAAATCAGAACTTTTCCCCATGGCAAGAAACCTTGTGGTTGGCATGTTGTCCAACGTTCAGTGTAGTTGAAACAAGCGTGGCCCATGAGGCCCAGCCCATGCTTGCGGGCCACATTGTTCACAAACACACATTGTGACCCTCAGCCTGAGCCCAGTCCTCAGGTAAGGCCTCTCAGGGCCTATATGAAGAGACAGCATATTGGGCTTGCCATGCCCCTAGGCCCCAATTTTTAACCATAGTTCGGGTTGTCCCTTCACTCTTCCCCAGGGATCTGCTTTGGAATTCCTCTTTTGGTGGGACACCTGAGGTAACAAACCTGAAATGAGTCCTCCCATCCCACAGATTGACGAAAAACAATTGGGATCGGGCCAAATCCACAGAGAGGAAGATTCGTCCATGGCCCAAGAGATCTCCCCAACATTCCACGGCCATCGCAGAAACAAAATCCAGAGAAAAAAGCCTAAGCAAGCGCTTCAGACTCGCTCATTCTTCATATCCTGAAGAGTTCTTCTCATGGTTTGTAGTTCGGGCGTGCCATACCTACGTCCCCAAACTTAAGCTGAGTTTGTGTTTTCAGTCTTCTGTCCTCAAAGTCCTGGGCCACACTCCCTCCAGGCTGGGGCCCCTGGAGCCACACATTAGGACTGCCCCCACCCAATCCATGGGAATTCAGCCCATTCCATTGTCAAAAATCGTACAAATTAGAAGAACCCTCCAAAGTCCCTGAGGCCATCCCAATAGTGTAGGTCGCCCGGGACAAAAAATGCGCAGTTGATACCGGCTGAGCATCTACCTCCACTCATCTACCTCCACTCATACCAAGAAGATTGAACCAGACAGGACCCGAGGCCATTATCGGATCCATTGCTTTGGTTTACAGGCATGTCTCCTCAAAAGCCTGGATTCCAATACCAGCAGAGCGGATTTCCTGAGACACCCATCAGAACAAATCTCGTCTCCACAAGGAACTTGTGCATGGGAGCTAAGCCAAAGCTTAGGAGAATACTTCAGGGTCCCGGTGCCACCTCCCCATTCCAAGGCCCTCATGGACACAAACACACGTTAGGACCCATCCTCTGGAAAGTGCATTTCAACTCAGCCACCCAGGTTGCTCCCGCAGATCCATTAGATCTAAACTGTCTTGTTGCTAGGAGACAATTGGAAGGCGAGGCGGACCTCCCAGGCATCCATCAGGAACGGTGCTCTGGAGTCATTCCATATGGGATGTCCTGGAGCTGTCAAACAGGTCTCAATTGTCCCGCAGAAGGAATCCTTGAAGGGGGCATCCCACATCTCCCAACGTGGAAAACCTCCATGGCCTCGAGATTCCGCTCCCTTCATGGAGGGGCCGTCATGCACAGAAACTCCAACCTGAGCCAACGTCGGATCCTCGCCCTGACTTCAGATGCATGAGATATTGGTTCAGATCTGCAGGGGGTACCTGCCGTGCCCTCACCCTGAATCCGAAGTCTAGCTTGAGTTCTCAGACTTCCGTCATCACTCTCCTGGCCCCGAAGCCCTCAAGTTTGGCAATTCCGGACCGACAATGAAGCACTCTGCCTGCCCTCTAGAAAAAATATATTGCCTAATGAGCAGCCCAGGCAGCTTAAATGAGGATAAACCTACACGGCACTCGAATGTACCCAAATTATATAGTCTAACATGGGCACTAATTCACTGTCTGACACAACCTGAGCCCGGACCTGCTGACCAACACTCAGACAGCTGACCGCACGCTGAGCACATCAGACCCGCCATGGCCTTAGGTCATCATCTCTTCCCTACCTCAGTTTTCAGGCTTCAGATCCTAGACCTTATCTCCAATAACTGCCCACGGGTGACTGTGATGCAGAAATCAGAACTCTTCCTGACCCATGGCAAGAAACCTTGTGGTTGGCATGTTGTCCAACGTTCAGTGTAGGAGAAACCAGCATTCACCCTGAGGCCACGCCCATTCTTGAGTGCGACGAGAGCATAAACACGCATTGTGACCTCAGCGTGAGTCCTGTCCTCTAGTAAGTCCTCTCAGTGGCTGGACCTTTAGATGTCACAATGGGCTTGACATGTCCCTAGTCCCCAATTTTTAACCAGATTTCTGGTTGTCCAGTCGCCCCACCCCAGGGCTCTACTCTGGAATCCCTCATTTGGTGGGACATCTGAGGTTGAAAAACAAAATGAAACAAATCGACAACAACAACAAAAAAACGAACTTCTTCCATCCCCAGAATGACCCCAAACTCTTTGGACGGGACCGAACCCCCAGAGAGTAAGACTCGTCCATTTCCCATGATGTCACCCGGCAATTTCACGACCATGAGTGACACGATATCCAGAGACAAAAACTTGAGCAAGAGCCTCACACTCGCCCTTTTTTCATATCCCGAAGTGTTCTCCTCATGGTCTGTAGATCAGTCCTGCCATACCTATGACCCAAAACATAAGCCGAGTTTGTGTTTTCAGACAACTGTCCAAACAGCTCTGGCCTACACACCCTACAGGCTCAGGGCCCTGGAGCCAAACCTGAGGACTGTACTTGCCCTCTCCAAGGGAATTGTATGTGCCCATTCCAATGGCCACAACCCTACTAGTAGGATAACCTCCAAAGTCCCTGAGGCCATCCCAATAGTTGTGGCTTCCCAGGACAAACAGGGGCAATCTGAGCCCATCTGAGCACCTACCTGCACTCAGACCCGTAGACTAATGTCCCCAGAGGTAAAAAGGAACGAACAGGCCCCTAGGCACTAATCGGATCCATTGCTTTGGTTTCCAGGCATCTCTCCTCGGAGGCCTGGATTTCAATACCAGCATATGGCTGTTTCTTGACTCACCCATCTGAACAAATCTCATCTACACATGGGAAACATGCACGTTGGAGCTGTGTCAAAGCCTCTGTTTAGGAGAACCCTTCAGGGCCCCAGGGCCACCGCTTCATTCCAAGGTCTCCATAGACACAAAAACATATTAGGACACATCCACAGGAGAGTCCCTTTCAACTCAGCCTCCTCGGTTGCCCCCCACATCCAGCAGATCTAACCTGTCTTGTTGCTTGGAGACCATTGGAATGCGAGGTGGGCTACCCAGCCATCCATCCTTAGAACCCTGCTCGGAATCGTTGGCCTGGAGCCAACCAACAGGTCTCAATTGTCCTGCAGAAGAATCTTTGTAGTTTGGAGCTTCTCACAACTCCCATCGTGGGAAAACCTCCATGTCCTCGTGATCCAACCCCCTTCAAGAAAGGGCCATCAGGGCAGAAAGTCCAACCTGAGCGATCGTCTGATCCTTGCCCTGACTTCAGATGCACGAGATCTCGATTGAGGTCTGTAGATTGTGCCTGCCATATCCTCACCCAGAAACCTAGGCCTAGCTTGGGTTCTCAGACTCCGTCCTCAGACTACTGGCCCACAAGCCCTCCAGTTGGGCAATCCAGAATAACAATGCCGCACTCTGCCTGCCCTACAGAAGTAAAACATTGCCCTCAGGGCTACCCCGAAACCGCACATGAGGATCAACCTGCACGCCATTCGGCTGTACCCCAAACATATAGGCTGACCTGGGCTCTATTTCCCCTTTTAACCCAGCCTGAGCCTGGACCTCCTGGTCCCACCCAGACAGCTGGCCGCACACTGAGCACATCGGACCCGCCATGGCCTTAGGTCCTCATCTCTTCCCAACTGCGGTTTTCAGGCTCCAGAACCTAGACCTTCTCCAAGCACTGCCCAGGTTTGAAAATGATGCTGAAATCAGAACTCTTTCCCCATGGCAAGAAACCTTGTGGTTGGCATGTTGTCCAACGTTCAGTGTAGTTGAAAGAAGCGTGGCCCATGATGCCCAGCCCATGCTTGTGGTCCACATTTGTCACAAACACACATTGTGACACTTAGCCTGAGCCCAGTCCTCAGGTAAGGCCTCTCAGGGCCTATATGAAGAGACAGCATATTGGGCTTGCCATGCCCCTAGGCCCCAATTTTTAACCATAGTTCGGGTTGTCCCTTCACTCTTCCCCAGGGCTCTGCTTTGGAATTCCTCTTTTGGTGGGACACCTGAGGTAACAAACCTGAAAGGAGTCCTCCCATCCCACAGATTGACGAAAAACAATTGGGATCGGGCCAAATCCACAGAAAGGAAGATTCATCCATGGCCCAACAGACCTCCCCAACATTCCACGGCCATCGCTGAAACAAAATCCAGAGAGAAAAGCCTAAGCAAGCGCCTCAGACTCGCTCATTCTTCATATCCTGAAGTGTTCTTCTCATGGTTTGTAGATCGGGCGTGCCATACGTACGTCCCCAAACTTAAGCTGAGTTTGTGTTTTCAGTCTTCTGTCCTCAAAGTCCTGGGCCACACTCCCTCCAGGCTGGGGCCCCTGGAGCCACACATTAGGACTGCCCCCACCCAATCCATGGGAATTCTGCCCATTCCATTGTCAAAAATCGTACAAATTAGGAGAACCCTCCAAAGTCCCTGAGGCCATCCGAATAGTGTAGGTCGCCCGGGACAAAAAATGGGCGGTTGAGACCGGCTGAGCATCTACCTCCACTCATCTACCTCCACTCATACCAAGAAGATTGAACCAGACAGGACCCAAGGCCATTATCAGATCCATTGCTTTGGTTTACAGGCATGTCTCCTCAAAAGCCTGGATTCGAATACCAGCTGAGGGGATTTCCTGAGGCACCCATCAGAACAAATCTCGTCTCCACAAGGAAACTTGTGCATGGGAGCTAAGCAAAAGCTTAGGAGAATACTTCAGGGTCCCGGTGCCACCGCCCCATTCCAAGGCCCTCATGGACACAAACACACGTTAGGACCCATCCTCTGGAAAGTGCATTTCAACTCAGCCACCCCGGTTGCTCCCGCAGATCCATTATATCTAAACTGTCTTGTTGCTAGGAGACAATTGGAAGGCGAGGCGGACCTCCCAGGCATCCATCAGGAACGGTGCTCTGGAGTCATTCCATATGGGATGTCCTGGAGCTGTCAAACAGGTCTCAATTGTCCCGCAGAAGGAATCCTTGAAGGGGGCATCCCACATCTCCCAACGTGGAAAACCTCCATGGCCTCGAGATTCCGCTCCCTTCATGGAGGGGCCGTCATGCACAGAAACTCCAACCTGAGCCAACGTCGGATCCTCGCCCTGACTTCAGATGCATGAGATATTGGTTCAGATCTGCAGGGGGTACCTGCCGTGCCCTCACCCTGAATCCGAAGTCTAGCTTGAGTTCTCAGACTTCCGTCCTCACTCTCCTGGCCCCGAAGCCCTCAAGTTTGGCAATTCCGGACCGACAATGAAGCACTCTGCCTGCCCTCTAGAAAAAATATATTGCCTAATGAGCAGCCCAGGCAGCTTAAATGAGGATAAACCTACACGGCACTCGAGTGTACCCAAATTATATAGTCTAACATGGGCACTAATGCACTGTCTGACACAACCTGAGCCCGGACCTGCTGACCAACACTCAGACAGCTGACCGCACGCTGAGCACATCAGACCCGCCATGGCCTTAGGTCATCATCTCTTCCCTACCTCAGTTTTCAGGCTTCAGATCCTAGACCTTATCTCCAATCACTGCCCACGGGTGACTGTGATGCAGAAATCAGAACTCTTCCTGACCCATGGCAAGAAACCTTGTGGTTGGCATGTTGTCCAACGTTCAGTGTAGGAGAAACCAGCATTCACCCTGAGGCCCCGCCCATTCTTGAGTGCGACGAGAGCATAAACACGCATTGTGACCTCAGCGTGAGTCCTGTCCTCTAGTAAGTCCTCTCAGTGGCTGGACCTTTAGATGTCATAATGGGCTTGACATGTCCCTAGTCCCCAATTTTTAACCAGATTTCTGGTTGTCCAGTCGCCCCACCCCAGGGCTCTACTCTGGAATCCCTCATTTGGTGGGACATCTGAGGTTGAAAAACAAAATGAAACAAATCGACAACAACAACAAAAAAACGGACTTCTTCCATCCCCAGAATGACCCCAAACTCTTTGGACGGGACCGAACCCCCAGAGAGTAAGACTCGTCCATTTCCCATGATGTCACCCGGCAATTTCACGACCATGAGTGACACGATATCCAGAGACAAAAACTTGAGCAAGAGCCTCACACTCGCCCTTTTTTCATATCCCGAAGTGTTCTCCTCATGGTCTGTAGATCAGTCCTGCCATACCTATGACCCAAAACATAAGCCGAGTTTGTGTTTTCAGACAACTGTCCAAACAGCTCTGGCCTACACACCCTACAGGCTCAGGGCCCTGGAGCGAAACCTGAGGACTGTACTTGCCCTCTCCAAGGGAATTGTATGTGCCCATTCCAATGGCCACAACCCTACTAGTAGGATAACCTCCAAAGTCCCTGAGGCCATCCCAATAGTTGTGGCTTCCCAGGACAAACACGGGCAATCTGAGCCCATCTGAGCACCTACCTGCACTCAGACCCGTAGACTGATGTCCCCAGAGGTAAAAAGGAACGAACAGGCCCCTAGGCACTAATCGGATCCATTGCTTTGGTTTCCAGGCATCTCTCCTCGGAGGCCTGGATTTCAATACCAGCATATGGCTGTTTCTTGACTCACCCATCAGAACAAATCTCATCTACACATGGGAAACATGCACGTTGGAGCTGTGTCAAAGCCTCTGTTTAGGAGAACCCTTCAGGGCCCCAGGGCCACCGCTTCATTTAAAGGTCTCCATAGACACAAAAACATATTAGGACACATCCACAGGAGAGTCCCTTTCAACTCAGCCTCCTCGGTTGCCCCCCACATCCAGCAGATCTAACCTGTCTTGTTGCTTGGAGACCATTAGAATGCGAGGTGGGCTACCCAGCCATCCATCCTTAGAACCCTGCTCGGAATCGTTGGCCTGGAGCCAACCAACAGGTCTCAATTGTCCTGCAGAAGAATCTTTGCAGTTCGGAGCTTCTCACAACTCCCATCGTGGGAAAACCCCCATGTCCTCGTGATCCAACCCCCTTCAAGAAAGGGCCATCAGGGCAGAAAGTCCAACCTGAGCGATCATCTGATCCTTGCCCTGACTTCAGATGCACGAGATCTCGATTGAGGTCTGTAGATTGTGCCTGCCATATCCTCACCCACAAACCTAGGCCTAGCTTGGCTTCTCAGACTCCGTCCTCAGACTACTGGCCCACAAGCCCTCTAGTTGGGCAATCCAGAATAACAATGCCGCACTCTGCCTGCCCTACAGAAGTAAAACATTGCCCTCAGGGCTACCCCGAAACCGCAAATGAGGATCAACCTGCACGCCATTCGGCTGTACCCCAAACATATAGGCTGACCTGGGCTCTATTTCCCCTTCTAACCCAGCCTGAGCCTGGACCTCCTGGTCCCACCCAGACAGCTGGCCGCACACTGAGCACATCGGACCCACCATGGCCTTAGGTCCTCATCTCTTCCCAACTGCGGTTTTCAGGCTCCAGAACCTAGACCTTCTCCAAGCACTGCTCAGGTTTGAAAATGATGCTGAAATCAGAACTCTTTCCCCATGGCAAGAAACCTTGTGGTTGGCATGTTGTCCAATGTTCAGTGTAGTTGAAACAAGCGTGGCCCATGAGGCCCAGCCCATGCTTGTGGTCCACATTGGTCACAAACACACATTGTGACACTTAGCCTGAGCCCAGTCCTCAGGTAAGGCCTCTCAGGGCCTATATGAAGAGACAGCATATTGGGCTTGCCATGCCCCTAGGCCCCAATTTTTAACCATAGTTCGGGTTGTCCCTTCACTCTTCCCCAGGGCTCTGCTTTGGAATTCCTCTTTTGGTGGGACACCTGAGGTAACAAACCTGAAAGGAGTCCTCCCATCCCACAGATTGACGAAAAACAATTGGGATCGGGCCAAATCCACAGAAAGGAAGATTCATCCATGGCCCAAGAGACCTCCCCAACATTCCACGGCCATCGCTGAAACAAAATCCAGAGAGAAAAGCCTAAGCAAGCGCCTCAGACTCGCTCATTCTTCATATCCTGAAGTGTTCTTCTCATGGTTTGTAGATCGGGCGTGCCATACGTACGTCCCCAAACTTAAGCTGAGTTTGTGTTTTCAGTCTTCTGTCCTCAAAGTCCTGGGCCACACTCCCTCCAGGCTGGGGCCCCTGGAGCCACACATTAGGACTGCCCCCACCCAATCCATGGGAATTCTGCCCATTCCATTGTCAAAAATCGTACAAATTAGGAGAACCCTCCAAAGTCCCTGAGGCCATCCCAATAGTGTAGGTCGCACGGGACAAAAAATGGGCGGTTGAGACCGGCTGAGCATCTACCTCCACTCATCTACCTCCACTCATACCAAGAAGATTGAACCAGACAGGACCCAAGGCCATTATCAGATCCATTGCTTTGGTTTACAGGCATGTCTCCTCAAAAGCCTGGATTCGAATACCAGCAGAGGGGATTTCCTGAGGCACCCATCAGAACAAATCTCGTCTCCACAAGGAAACTTGTGCATGGGAGCTAAGCAAAAGCTTAGGAGAATACTTCAGGGTCCCGGTGCCACCGCCCCATTCCAAGGCCCTCATGGACACAAACACACGTTAGGACCCATCCTCTGGAAAGTGCATTTCAACTCAGCCACCCCGGTTGCTCCCGCAGATCCATTATATCTAAACTGTCTTGTTGCTAGGAGACAATTGGAAGGCGAGGCGGACTTCCCAGGCATCCATCCTGGAACGGTGCTCTGGAGTCATTCCATATGGGATGTCCTGGAGCTGTCCAACAGGTCTCAATTGTCCCGCAGAAGGAATCCTTGAAGGGGGCATCCCACCTCTCCCAACGTGGAAAACCTCCATGGCCTCGAGATTCCGCTCCCTTCATGGAGGGGCCGTCATGCACAGAAACTCCAACCTGAGCCAACGTCGGATCCTCGCCCTGACTTCAGATGCATGAGATATTGGTTCAGATCTGCAGGGGGTACCTGCCGTGCCCTCACCCTGAATCCGAAGTCTAGCTTGTGTTCTCAGACTTCCGTCCTCACTCTCCTGGCCCCAAAGCCCTCAAGTTTGGCAATTCCGGACCGACAATGAAGCACTCTGCCTGCCCTCTAGAAAAAATATATTGCCTAATGAGCAGCCCAGGCAGCTTAAATGAGGATAAACCTACACGGCACTCGAATGTACCCAAATTATATAGTCTAACCTGGGCACTAATGCACTGTCTGACACAACCTGAGCCCGGACCTGCTGACCAACACCCAGACAGCTGACCGCACGCTGAGCACATCAGACCCGCCATGGCCTTAGGTCATCATCTCTACCCTACCTCAGTTTTCAGGCTTCAGATCCTAGACCTTATCTCCAATCACTGCCCACGGGTGACTGTGATGCAGAAATCAGAACTCTTCCTGACCCATGGCAAGAAACCTTGTGGTTGGCATGTTGTCCAACGTTCAGTGTAGGAGAAACCAGCATTCACCCTGAGGCCCCGCCCATTCTTGAGTGCGACGAGAGCATAAACACGCATTGTGACCTCAGCGTGAGTCCTGTCCTCTAGTAAGTCCTCTCAGTGGCTGGACCATTAGATGTCATAATGGGCTTGACATGTCCCTAGTCCCCAATTTTTAACCAGATTTCTGGTTGTCCAGTCGCCCCACCCCAGGGCTCTACTCTGGAATCCCTCATTTGGTGGGACATCTGAGGTTGAAAAACAAAATGAAACAAATCGACAACAACAACAAAAAAACGGACTTCTTCCATCCCCAGAATGACCCCAAACTCCTTGGACGGGACCGAACCCCCAGAGAGTAAGACACGTCCATTTCCCATGAAGTTACCCGGCAATTTCACGACCATGAGTGACACGATATCCAGAGACAAAAACTTGAGCAAGAGCCTCACACTCGCCCTTTTTTCATATCCCGAAGTGTTCTCCTCATGGTCTGTAGATCAGTCCTGCCATACCTATGACCCAAAACATAAGCCGAGTTTGTGTTTTCAGACAACTGTCCAAACAGCTCTGGCCTACACACCCTACAGGCTCAGGGCCCTGGAGCCAAACCTGAGGACTGTACTTGCCCTCTCCAAGGGAATTGTATGTGCCCATTCCAATGGCCACAACCCTACTAGTAGGATAACCTCCAAAGTCCCTGAGGCCATCCCAATAGTTGTGGCTTCCCAGGACAAACAGGGGCAATCTGAGCCCATCTGAGCACCTACCTGCACTCAGACCCGTAGACTGATGTTCCCCAGAGGTAAAAAGGAACGAACAGGCCCCTAGGCACTAATCGGATCCATTGCTTTGGTTTCCAGGCATCTCTCCTCGGAGGCCTGGATTTCAATACCAGCATATGGCTGTTTCTTGACTCACCCATCAGAACAAATCTCATCTACACATGGGAAACATGCACGTTGGAGCTGTGTCAAAGCCTCTGTTTAGGAGAACCCTTCAGGGCCCCAGGGCCACCGCTTCATTCCAAGGTCTCCATAGACACAAAAACTTATTAGGACACATCCACAGGAGAGTCCATTTCAACTCAGCCTCCTCGGTTGCCCCCCACATCCAGCAGATCTAACCTGTCTTGTTGCTTGGAGACCATTGGAATGCGAGGTGGGCTACCCAGCCATCCATCCTTAGAACCCTGCTCGGAATCGTTGGCCTGGAACCAACCAACAGGTCTCAATTGTCCTGCAGAAGAATCTTTGCAGTTTGGAGCTTCTCACAACTCCCATCGTGGGAAAACCCCCATGTCCTCGTGATCCAACCCCCTTCAAGAAAGGGCCATCAGGGCAGAAAGTCCAACCTGAGCGATCGTCTGATCCTTGCCCTGACTTCAGATGCACGAGATCTCGATTGAGGTCTGTAGATTGTGCCTGCCATATCCTCACCCAGAAACCTAGGCCTAGCTTGGGTTCTCAGACTCCGTCCTCAGTCTACTGGCCCACAAGCCCTCTAGTTGGGCAATCCAGAATAACAATGCCGCACTCTGCCTGCCCTACAGAAGTAAAACATTGCCCTCAGGGCTAACCCGAAACCCCAAATGAGGATCAACCTGCACGCCATTCGGCTGTACCCCAAACATATAGGATGACCTGGGCTCTATTTCCCCTTCTGACCCAGCCTGAGCCTGAACCTCCTGGTCCCACCCAGACAGCTGGCCGCACACTGAGCACATCGGACCCGCCATGGCCTTAGGTCCTCATCTCTTCCCAACTGCGGTTTTCAGGCTCCAGAACCTAGACCTTATCTCCAACCACTGCCCAGGTTTGAAAATGATGTAGAAATCAGAACTCTTTCCCCATGGCAAGAAACCTTGTGGTTGGCATGTTGTCCAACGTTCAGTGTAGTTGAAACAAGCGTGGCCCATGAGGCCCAGCCCATGCTTGTGGTCCACATTGGTCACAAACACACATTGTGACACTTAGCCTGAGCCCAGTCCTCAGGTAAGGCCTCTCAGGGCCTATATGAAGAGACAGCATATTGGGCTTGCCATGCCCCTAGGCCCCAATTTTTAACCATATTTCGGGTTGTCCCTTCACTCTTCCCCAGGGCTCTGCTTTGGAATTCCTCTTTTGGTGGGACACCTGAGGTAAGAATCCTGAAAGGAGTCCTCCCATCCCACAGATTGACGAAAAACAATTGGGATCGGGCCAAATCCACAGAGAGGAAGATTCATCCATGGCCCAAGAGACCTCCCCAACATTCCACGGCCATCGCTGAAACAAAATCCAGAGAGAAAAGCCTAAGCAAGCGCCTCAGACTCGCTCATTCTTCATATCCTGAAGAGTTCTTCTCATGGTTTGTAGATCGGGCGTGCCATACCTACGACCCCAAACTTAAGCTGAGTTTGTGTTTTCAGTCTTCTGTCCTCAAAGTCCTGGGCCACACTCCCTCCAGGCTGGGGCCCCTGGAGCCACACATTAGGACTGCCCCCACCCAATCCATGTTAATTCTGCCCATTCCATTGTCAAAAATCCTACAAATTAGGAGAACTCTCCAAAGTCCCTGAGGCCATCCGAATAGTGTAGGTCGCCCGGGACAAAAAAAGGGCGGTTGAGACCGGCTGAGCATCTACCTCCACTCATCTTCCTCCACTCATACTAAAAAGATTGAACCAGACAGGACCCACGGCCATTATCGGATCCATTGCTTTGGTTTACAGGCATGTCTCCTCAAAAGCCTGGATTCGAATACCAGCAGAGGGGATTTCCTGAGGCACCCATCAGAACAAATCTCGTCTCCACAAGGAAACTTGTGCATGGGAGCTCAGCAAAAGCTTAGGAGAATACTTCAGGGTCCCGGTGCCACCTCCCCATTCCAAGGCCCTCATGGACACAAACACACGTTAGGACCCATCCTCTGGAAAGTGCATTTCAACTCAGCCACCCCGGTTGCTCCCGCAGATCCATTATATCTAAACTGTCTTGTTGCTAGGAGACAATTGGAAGGCGAGGCGGACTTCCCAGGCATCCATCCTGGAACGGTTCTCTGGAGTCATTCCATATGGGATGTCCTGGAGCTGTCCAACAGGTCTCAATAGTCCCGCAGAAGGAATCCTTGAAGGGGGCATCCCACATCTCCCAACGTGGAAAACCTCCATGGCCTCGAGATTCCGCTCCCTTCATGGAGGGGCCATCATGCACAGAAACTCCAACCTGAGCCAACGTCGGATCCTCGCCCTGACTTCAGATGCATGAGATATTGGTTCAGATCTGCAGGGGGTACCTGCCGTGCCCTCACCCTGAATCCGAAGTCTAGCTTGTGTTCTCAGACTTCCGTCCTCACTCTCCTGGCCCCGAAGACCTCAAGTTTGGCAATTCCGGACCGACAATGAAGCACTCTGCCTGCCCTCTAGAAAAAATATATTGCCTAATGAGCAGCCCAGGCAGCTTAAATGAGGATAAACCTACACGGCACTCGAATGTACCCAAATTATATAGTCTAACCTGGGCACTAATGCACTGTCTGACACAACCTGAGCCCGGACCTGCTGACCAACACCCAGACAGCTGACTGCACGCTGAGCACATCAGACCCGCCATGGCCTTAGGTCATCATCTCTTCCCTACCTCAGTTTTCAGGCTTCAGAACATAGACCTTATCTCCAATCACTGCCCACGGGTGACTGTGATGCAGAAATCAGAACTCTTCCTGACCCATGGCAAGAAAACTTGTGGTTGGCATGTTGTCCAACGTTCAGTGTAGGAGAAACCAGCATTCACCCTGAGGCCCCGCCCATTCTTGAGTGCGACGAGAGCATAAACACGAATTGTGACCTCAGCGTGAGTCCTGTCCTCTAGTAAGTCCTCTCAGTGGCTGGACCATTAGATGTCATAATGGGCTTGACATGTCCCTAGTCCCCAATTTTTAACCAGATTTCTGGTTGTCCAGTCGCCCCACCCCAGGGCTCTACTCTGGAATCCCTCATTTGGTGGGACATCTGAGGTTGAAAAACAAAATGAAACAAAACGACAACAACAACAAAAAAACGGACTTCTTCCATCCCCAGAATGACCCCAAACTCTTTGGACGGGACCGAACCCCCAGAGAGTAAGACTCGTCCATTTCCCATGATGTCACCCGGCAATTTCACGACCATGTGTGACACGATATCCAGAGACAAAAACTTGAGCAAGAGCCTCACACTCGCCCTTTTTTCATATCCCGAAGTGTTCTCCTCATGGTCTGTAGATCAGTCCTGCCATACCTATGACCCAAAACATAAGCCGAGTTTGTGTTTTCAGACAACTGTCCAAACAGCTCTGGCCTACACACCCTACAGGCTCAGGGCCCTGGAGCCAAACCTGAGGACTGTACTTGCCCTCTCCAAGGGAATTGTATGTGCCCATTCCAATGGCCACAACCCTACTAGTAGGATAACCTCCAAAGTCCCTGAGGCCATCCCAATAGTTGTGGCTTCCCAGGACAAACAGGGGCAATCTGAGCCCATCTGAGCACCTACCTGCACTCAGACCCGTAGCCTGATGTCCCCAGAGGTAAAAAGGAACGAACAGGCCCCTAGGCACTAATCGGATCCATTGCTTTGGTTTCCAGGCATCTCTCCTCGGAGGCCTGGATTTCAATACCAGCATATGGCTGTTTCTTGACTCACCCATCAGAACAAATCTCATCTACACATGGGAAACATGCACGTTGGAGCTGTGTCAAAGCCTCTGTTTAGGAGAACCCTTCAGGGCCCCAGGGCCACCGCTTCATTCCAAGGTCTCCATAGACACAAAAACATATTAGGACACATCCCCAGGAGGGTCCATTTCAACTCAGACTCCTCGGTTGCCCCCCACATCCAGCAGATCTAACTTGTCTTGTTGCTTGGAGACAATTTGAATGCGAGGTGGGCTACCCAGCCATCCATCCTTAGGACCCTGCTCGGAATCGTTGGCCTGGAGCCAACCAACAGGTCTCAATTGTCCTGCAGAAGAATCTTTGCAGTTTGGAGCTTCTCACAACTCCCATCGTGGGAAAACGCCCATGTCCTCGTGATCCAACCCCCTTCAAGAAAGGGCCATCAGGGCAGAAAGTCCAACCTGAGCGATGGTCTGATCCTTGCCCTGACTTCAGATGCACGAGATCTCGATTGAGGTCTGTAGATTGTGCCTGCCATATCCTCACCCAGAAACCTAGGCCTAGCTTGGGTTCTCAGACTCCGTCCTCAGACTAGTGGCCCACAAGCCCTACAGTTTGGCAATCCAGAACTACAATGCCGCACTCTGCCTGCCCTACAGAAATAAAACTTTGCCCTCAGGGCTACCCCGAAACCCCAAATGAGGATCAACCTGCACGCCATTCGGCTGTACCCCAAACGTATAGGCTGACCTGGGCACTATTTCCCCTTCTGACCCAGCCTGAGCCTGGCCCTCCTGGTCCCACCCAGACAGCTGGCCGCACACTGAGCACATCGGACCCGCCATGGCCTTAGGTCGTCATCTCTTCCCAACTGCGGTTTTCAGGCTCCAGAACCTAGACCTTATCTCCAACCACTGCCCAGGTTTGAAAATGATGTAGAAATCAGAACTCTTTCCCCATGGCAAGAAACCTTGTGGTGGGCATGTTGTCCAACGTTCAGTGTAGTTGAAACAAGCGTGGCCCATGAGGCCCAGCCCATGCTTGCGGGCCACATTGGTCACAAACACACATTGTGACCCTCAGACTGAGCCCAGTCCTCAGGGAAGGCCTCTCAGGGCCTATATGAAGAGACAGCATATTGGGCTTGGCATGCCCCTAGGCCCCAATTTTTACCCATAGTTCGGGTTGTCCCTTCACTCTTCCCCAGGGCTCTGCTTTGGAATTCCTCTTTTGGTGGGACACCTGAGGTAACAAACCTGAAAGGAGTCTTCCCATCCCACAGATTGACGAAAAACAATTGGGATCGGGCCAAATCCACAGAGAGGAAGATTCGCCCATGTCCCATGAGGCCTCCCCGACATTCCACGGCCATCGCTGATACAAATCCAGAGACAAAAGCCTGAGCAAGCGCCTCAGACTCGCTCATTCTTCATATCCTGAAGAGTTCTTCTCATGGTTTGTAGTTCGGGCGTGCCATACCTACGTCCCCAAACTTAAGCTGAGTTTGTGTTTTCAGTCTTCTGTCCTCAAAGTCCTGGGCCACACTCCCTCCAGGCTGGGGCCCCTGGAGCCACACATTAGGACTGCCCCCACCCAATCCATGGGAATACTGCCCATTCCATTGTCAAAAATCGTACAAATTAGGAGAACCCTCCAAAGTCCCTGAGGCCATCCCAATAGTGTAGGTCGCCCGGGACAAAAAATGGGCGGTTGATACCGGCTGAGCATCTACCTCCACTCATCTACCTCCACTCATACTAAAAAGATTGAACCAGACAGGACCCAAGGCCATTATCGGATCCATTGCTTTGGTTTACAGGCATGTCTCCTCAAAAGCCTGGATTCCAATACCAGCAGAGGGGATTTCCTGAGGCACCCATCAGAACAAATCTCGTCTCCACAAGGAAACTTGGGCATGGGAGCTAAGCCAAAGCTTAGGAGAATACTTCAGGGACCCGGTGCCACCTCCCCATTCCAAGGCCCTCATGGACACAAACACACGTTAGGTCCCATCCTCTGGAAAGTGCATTTCAACTCAGCCACCCAGGTTGCTCCCGCAGATCCATTAGATCTAAACTGTCTTGTTGCTTGGAGACAATTGGAAGGCGAGGTGGACTTCCCAGGCATCCATCCTGGAACGGTGCTCTGGAGTCATTCCATATGGGATGTCCTGGAGCTGTCCAACAGGTCTCAATTGTCCCGCAGAAGGAATCCTTGAAAGGGGCATCCCACATCTCCCAACGTGGAAAACCTCCATGGCCTCGAGATTCCGCTCCCTTCATGAAGGGGCCGTCATGCACAGAAACTCCAACCTGAGCCAACGTCGGATCCTCGCCCTGACTTCAGATGCATGAGATATTGGTTCAGATCTGCAGGGGGTACCTGCCGTGCCCTCACCCTGAATCCGAAGTCTAGCTTGTGTTCTCAGACTTCCGTCCTCACTCTCCTGGCCCCGAAGCCCTCAAGTTTGGCAATTGTGGACCGACAATGAAGCACTCTGCCTGCCCTCTAGAAAAAATATATTGCCTAATAAGCAGCCCAGGCAGCTTAAATGAGGATAAACCTACACGGATCTCGATGTACCCAAATTATATAGTCTAACCTGGGCACTAATGCACTGTCTGACACAACCTGAGCCCGGACCTGCTGACCAACACCCAGACAGCTGACCACACGCTGAGCACATCAGACCCGCCATGGCCTAGGTCATCATCTCTTCCATACCTCAGTTTTCAGGCTTCAGAACCTAGACCTTATCTCCAATCACTGCCCACGGGTGACTGTGATGCAGAAATCAGAACTCTTCCTGACCCATGGCAAGAAACCTTGTGGTTGGCATGTTGTCCAACGTTCAGTGTAGGAGAAACCAGCATTCACCCTGAGGCCCCGCCCATTCTTGAGTGCGACGAGAGCATAAACACGCATTGTGACCTCAGCGTGAGTCCTGTCCTCTAGTAAGTCCTCTCAGTGGCTGGACCATTAGATGTCATAATGGGCTTGACATGTCCCTAGTCCCCAATTTTTAACCAGATTTCTGGTTGTCCAGTCGCCCCACCCCAGGGCTCTACTCTGGAATCCCTCATTTGGTGGGACATCTGAGGTTGAAAAACAAAATGAAACAAATCGACAACAACAACAAAAAAACGGACTTCTTCCATCCCCAGAATGACCCCAAACTCTTTGGACGGGACCGTACCCCCAGAGAGTAAGACTCGTCCATTTCCCATGATGTCACCCGGCAATTTCACGACCATGAGTGACACGATATCCAGAGACAAAAACTTGAACAAGAGCCTCACACTCGCCCTTTTTTCATATCCCGAAGTGTTCTCCTCATGGTCTGTAGATCAGTCCTGCCATACCTATGACCCAAAACATAAGCCGAGTTTGTGTTTTCAGACAACTGTCCAAACAGCTCTGGCCTACACACCCTACAGGCTCAGGGACCTGGAGCCAAACCTGAGGACTGTACTTGCCCTCTCCAAGGGAATTGTATGTGCCCATTCCAATGGCCACAACCCTACTAGTAGGAAAACCTCCAAAGTCCCTGAGGCCATCCCAATATTTGTGGCTTCCCAGGACAAACAGGGGCAATCTGAGCCCATCTGACCACCTACCTGCACTCAGACCCGTAGACTGATGTCCCCAGAGGTAAAAAGGAACGAACAGGCCCCTAGGCACTAATCGGATCCATTGCTTTGGTTTCCAGGCATCTCTCCTCAGAGGCCTGGATTTCAATACCAGCATATGGCTGTTTCTTGACTCACCCATCAGAACAAATCTCATCTACACATGGGAAACATGCACGTTGGAGCTGTGTCAAAGCCTCTGTTTAGGAGAACCCTTCAGGGCCCCAGGGCCACCGCTTCATTCCAAGGTCTCCATAGACACAAAAACATATTAGGACACATCCCCAGGAGGGGCCATTTCAACTCAGCCTCCTCGGTTGCCCCCCACATCCAGCAGATCTAACTTGTCTTGTTGCTTGGAGACAATTGGAATGCGAGGTGGGCTACCCAGCCATCCATCCTTAGAACCCTGCTCGGAATCGTTGGCCTGGAGCCAACCAACAGGTCTCAATTGTCCTGCAGAAGAATCTTTGCAGTTTGGAGCTTCTCACAACTCCCATCGTGGGAAAACCCCCATGTCCTCGTGATCCAACCCCCATCAAGAAAGGGCCATCAGGGCAGAAAGTCCAACCTGAGCGATCGTCTGATCCTTGCCCTGACTTCAGATGCACGAGATCTCTATTGAGGTCTGTAGATTGTGCCTGCCATATCCTCACCCAGAAACCTAGGCTTAGCTTGGGTTCTCAGACTCCGTCCTCAGACTACTGGCCCACAGGCCCTCCAGTTTGGCAATCCAGAACTACAATGCCGCACTCTGCCTGCCCTACAGAAGTAAAATATTGCCCTCAGGGCTACCCCGAATCCCCAAATGAGGATCAACCTGCACGCCATTCGGCTGTACCCCAAACATATAGGCTGATCTGGGCACTATTTCCCCTTCTGACCCAGCCTGAGCCTGGCCCTCCTGGTCCCACCCAGACAGCTGGCCGCACACTGAGCACATCGGACCCGCCATGGCCTTAGGTCATCATCTCTTCCCAACTGCGGTTTTCAGGCTCCAGAACCTAGACCTTATCTCCAACCACTGCCCAGGTTTGAAAATGATGCTGAAATCAGAACTCTTTCCCCATGGCAAGAAACCTTGTGGTTGGCATGTTGTCCAATGTTCAGTGTAGTTGAAACAAGCGTGGCCCATGAGGCCCAGCCCATGCTTGCGGGCCACATTGGTCACAAGCACACATTGTGACCCTCAGCCTGAGCCCAGTCCTCAGGTAAGGCCTCTCAGGGCCTATATGAAGAGACAGCATATTGGGCGTGCCATGCCCCTAGGCCCCAATTTTTAACCATAGTTCGGGTTGTCCCTTCACTCTTCCCCAGGGCTCTTTTGGAATTCCTCTTTTGGTGGGACACCTGAGGTAACAAACCTGAAAGGAGTCCTCCCATCCCACATATTGACGAAAAACAATTGGGATCTGGCCAAATCCACAGAGAGGAAGATTCGTCCATGGCCCATGAGACCTCCCCAACATTCCACGGCCATCGCAGAAACAAAATCCAGAGAAAAAAGCCTGAGCAAGCGCCTCAGACTTGCTCATTCTTCATATCCTGAAGAGTTCTTCTCATGGTTTGTAGATCGGGCGTGCCATAACTACGTCCCCAAACTTAAGCTGAGTTTGTGTTTTCAGTCTTCTGTCCTCAAAGTCCTGGGCCACACTCCCTCCAGGCTGGGGCCCCTGGAGCCACACATTAGGACTGCCCCCACCCAATCCATGGGAATTCTGCCCATTCCATTGTCAAAAATCGTACAAATTAGGATAACCCTCCAAAGTCCCTGAGGCCATCCCAATAGTGTAGGTCGCCTGGGACAAAAAATGGGCGGTTGATACCGGCTGAGCATCTACCTCCACTCATCTACCTCCACTCATACCAAGGAGTTTGAACCAGACAGGACCCGAGCCCATTATCGAATCCATTGAATGGTTTACAGGCATGTCTCCTCAAAAGCCTGGATTCCAATACCAGCAGAGGGGATTTCCTGAGGCACTCATCAGAACAAATCTCGTCTCCACAAGGAAACTTGTGCATGGTAGCTAAGCCAAAGCTTAGGAGAATACTTCAGGGTCCCGGTGCCACCTCCCCATTCCAAGGCCCTCATGGACACAAATACACGTTAGGACCCATCCTCTGGAAAGTGCATTTCAACTCAGCCACCCCGGTTGCTCCCGCAGATCCATTAGATCTAAACTGTCTTGTTGCTAGGAGACAATTGGAAGGCGAGGCGGACTTCCCAGGCATCCATCCTGGAACGGTGCTCTGGAGTCATTCCATATGGGATGTCCTGGAGCTGTCCAACAGGTCTCAATTGTCCCGCAGAAGGAATTCTTGAAGGGGGCATCCCACATCTCCCAACGTGGAAAACCTCCATGGCCTCGAGATTCCGCTACCTTCATGAAGGGGACGTCATGTACAGAAACTCTAACCTGAGCCAACGTCGGATCCTCGCCCTGACTTCAGATGCATGAGATAATTGTTCAGATCTGCAGGGGGTACCTGCCGTGCCCTCACCCTGAATCCGAAGTCTAGCTTGTGTTCTCAGACTTCCGTCTTCACTCTCCTGGCCCCGAAGCCCTCAAGTTTGGCAATTCCGGACCGACAATGAAGCACTCTGCCTGCTCTCTAGAAAAAATATATTGCCTAATGAGCAGCCCAGGCAGCTTAAATGAGGATCAACCTACACGGCACTCGAATGTACCCAAATTATATAGTCTAACCTGGGCACTAATGCACTGTCTGACACAACCTGAGCCCGGACCTGCTGAACAACACCCAGACAGCTGACCGCACGCTGAGCACATCAGACCCGCCATGGCCTTAGGTCATCATCTCTTCCCTACCTCAGTTTTCAGGCTTCAGAACCTAGACCTTATCTCCAATCACTGCCCACGGTTGACTGTGATGCAGAAATCAGAACACTTCCTGACCCATGGCAAGAAACCTTGTGGTTGGCATGTTGTCCAACGTTCAGTGTAGGAGAAACCAGCATTCACCCTGAGGCCCCGCCCATTTTTGAGTGCTACGAGAGCATAAACACGCATTGTGACCTCAGCGTGTGTCCTGTCCTCTAGTAAGTCCTCTCAGTGGCTGGACCATTAGATGTCATAATGGGCTTGACATGTCCCTAGTCCCCAATTTTTAACCAGATTTCTGGTTGTCCAGTCGCCCCACCCCAGGGCTCTACTCTGGAATCCCTCATTTGGTGGGACATCTGAGGTTGAAAAACAAAATGAAACAAATCGACAACAACAACAAAAAAACGGACTTCTTCCATCCCCAGAATGACCCCAAACTCTTTGGACGGGACCGAACCCCCAGAGAGTAAGACTCGTCCATTTCCCATGATGTCACCCGGCAATTTCACGACCATGAATGACACGATATCCAGTGACAAAAACTTGAGCAAGAGCCTCACACTCGCCCTTTTTTCATATCCCGAAGTGTTCTCCTCATGGTCTGTAGATCAGTCCTGCCATACCTATCACCCAAAACATAAGCCGAGTTTGTGTTTTCAGACAACTGTCCAAACAGCTCTGGCCTACACACCCTACAGGCTCAGGGCCCTGGAGCCAAACCTGAGGACTGTACTTGCCCTCTCCAAGGGAATTGTATGTGCCCATTCCAATGGCCACAACCCTACTAGTAGGATAACCTCCAAAGTCCCTGAGGCCATCCCAATAGTTGTGGCTTCCCAGGACAAACAGGGGCAATCTGAGCCCATCTGAGCACCTACCTGCACTCAGACCCGTAGACTGATGTCCCCAGAGGTAAAAAGGAACGAACAGGCCCCTAGGCACTAATCGGATCCATTGCTTTGGTTTCCAGGCATCTCTCCTCGGAGGCCTGGATTTCAATACCAGCATATGGCTGTTTCTTGACTCACCCATCAGAACAAATCTCATCTACACATGGGAAACATGCACGTTGGAGCTCTGTCAAAGCCTTTGTTTAGGAGAACCCTTCAGGGCCCCAGGGCCACCGCTTCATTCAAAGGTCTCCATAGACACAATAACATATTAGGACACATCCCCAGGAGGGTCCATTTCAACTCAGCCTCCTCGGTTGCCCCCCACATCCAGCAGATCTAACTTGTCTTGTTGCTTGGAGACAATTTGAATGCGAGGTGGGCTACCCAGCCATCCATCCTTAGAACCCTGCTCGGAATCGTTGGCCTGCAGCCAACCAACAGGTCTCAATTGTCCTGCAGAAGAATCTTTGCAGTTTGGAGCTTCTCACAACTCCCATCGTGGGAAAACGCCCATGTCCTCGTGATCCAACCCCCTTCAAGAAAGGGCCATCAGGGCAGAAAGTCCAACCTGAGCGATGGTCTGATCCTTGCCCTGACTTCAGATGCACGAGATCTCGATTGAGGTCTGTAGATTGTGCCTGCCATATCCTCACCCAGAAACCTAGGCCTAGCTTGGGTTCTCAGACTCCGTCCTCAGACTACTGGCCCACAAGCCCTCCAGTTTGGCAATCCAGAACTACAATGCCGCACTCTGCCTGCCCTACAGAAATAAAACATTGCCCTCAGGGCTACCCCGAAACCCCAAATGAGGATCAACCTGCACGCCATTCGGCTGTACCCCAAACATATAGGCTGACCTGGGCACTATTTCCCCTTCTGACCCAGCCTGAGCCTGGACCTCCTGGTCCCACCCAGACAGCTGGCCGCACACTGAGCACATCGGACCCGCCATGGCCTTAGGTCGTCATCTCTTCCCAACTGCGGTTTTCAGGCTCCAGAACCTAGACCTTATCTCCAACCACTGCCCAGGTTTGAAAATGATGTAGAAATCAGAACTCTTTCCCCATGGCAAGAAACCTTGTGGTGGGCATGTTGTCCAACGTTCAGTGTAGTTGAAACAAGCGTGGCCCATGAGGCCCAGCCCATGCTTGCGGGCGACATTGGTCACAAACACACATTGTGACCCTCAGACTGAGCGCAGTCCTCAGGGAAGGCCTCTCAGGGCCTATATGAAGAGACAGCATATTGGGCTTGCCATGCCCCTAGGCCCCAATTTTTACCCATAGTTCGGGTTGTCCCTTCACTCTTCCCCAGGGCTCTGCTTTGGAATTCCTCTTTTGTGGGACACCTGAGGTAACAAACCTGAAAGGAGTCCTCCCATCCCACAGATTGACGAAAAACAATTGGGATTGGGCCAAAACCACAGAGAGGAAGATTCGCCCATGTCCCATGAGGCCTCCCCGACATTCCACGGCCATCGCTGATACAAATCCAGAGACAAAAGCCTGAGCAAGCGCCTCAGACTCGCTCATTCTTCATATCCTGAAGAGTTCTTCTCATGGTTTGTGGATCGGGCGTGCCATACCTACGTCCCCAAACTTAAGCTGAGTTTGTGTTTTCAGTCTTCTGTCCTCAAAGTCCTGGGCCACACTCCCTCCAGGCTGGGGCCCCTGGAGCCACACATTAGGACTGCCCCCACCCAATCCATGGGAATTCTGCCCATTCCATTGTCAAAAATCGTACAAATTAGGAGAACCCTCCAAAGTCCCTGAGGCCATCCCAATAGTGTAGGTCGCCCCGGACAAAAAATGGGCGGTTGATACCGGCTGAGCATCTACCTCCACTCATCTACCTCCACTCATACTAAAAAGATTGAACCAGACAGGACCCAAGGCCATTATCGGATCCATTGCTTTGGTTTACAGGCATGTCTCCTCAAAAGCCTGTATTCCAATACCAGCAGAGGGGATTTCCTGAGGCACCCATCAGAACAAATCTCGTCTCCACAAGGAAACTTGGGCATGGGAGCTAAGCCAAAGCTTAGGAGAATACTTCAGGGACCCGGTGCCACCTCCCCATTCCAAGGCCCTCATGGACACAAACACACGTTAGGACCCATCCTCTGGAAAGTGCATTTCAACTCAGCCACCCAGGTTGCTCCCGCAGTTCCATTAGATCTAAACTGTCTTGTTGCTTGGAGACAATTGGAAGGCGAGGTGGACTTCCCAGGCATCCATCCTGGAACGGTGCTCTGGAGTCATTCCATATGGGATGTCCTGGAGCTGTCCAACAGGTCTCAATTGTCCCGCAGAAGGAATCCTTGAAAGGGGCATCCCACATCTCCCAACGTGGAAAACCTCCATGGCCTCGAGATTCCGCTCCCTTCATGAAGGGGCCGTCATGCACAGAAACTCCAACCTGAGCCAACGTCGGATCGTCGCCCTGACTTCAGATGCATGAGATATTGGTTCAGATCTGCAGGGGGTACCTGCCGTGCCCTCACCCTGAATCCGAAGTCTAGCTTGTGTTCTCAGACTTCCGTCCTCACTCTCCTGGCCCCGAAACCCTCAAGTTTGGCAATTGCGGACCGACAATGAAGCACTCTGCCTGCCCTCTAGAAAAAATATATTGCCTAATAAGCAGCCCAGGCAGCTTAAATGAGGATAAACCTACACGGATCTCGATGTACCCAAATTATATAGTCTAACCTGGGCACTAATGCACTGTCTGACACAACCTGAGCCCGGACCTGCTGACCAACACCCAGACAGCTGACCGCACGCTGAGCACATCAGACCCGCCATGGCCTTAGGTCATCATCTCTTCCCTACCTCAGTTTTCAGGCTTCAGAACCTAGACTTTATCTCCAATCACTGCCCACGGGTGACTGTGATGCAGAAATCAGAACTCTTCCTGACCCATGGCAAGAAACCTTGTGGTTGGCATGTTGTCCAACGTTCAGTGTAGGAGAAACCAGCATTCACCCTGAGGCCCCGCCCATTCTTGAGTGGGACGAGAGCATAAACACGCATTGTGACCTCAGCGTGAGTCCTGTCCTCTAGTAAGTCCTCTCAGTGGCTGGGCCATTAGATGTCATAATGGGCTTGACATGTCCCTAGTCCCCAATTTTTAACCAGATTTCTGGTTGTCCAGTCGCCCCACCCCAGGGCTCTACTCTGGAATCCCTCATTTGGTGGGACATCTGAGGTTGAAAAACAAAATGAAACAAATCGACAACAACAACAAAAAAACGGACTTCTTCCATCCCCAGAATGACCCCAAACTCTTTGGACGGGACCGAACCCCCAGAGAGTAAGACTCGTCCATTTCCCATGATGTCACAGGGCAATTTCACGACCATGAGTGACACGATATCCAGAGACAAAAACTTGAACAAGAGCCTCACACTCGCCCTTTTTTCATATCCAGAAGTGTTCTCCTCATGGTCTGTAGATCAGTCCTGCCATACCTATGACCCAAAACATAAGCCGAGTTTGTGTTTTCAGACAACTGTCCAAACAGCTGTGGCCTACACACCCTACAGGCTCAGGGCCCTGGAGCCAAACCTGAGGACTGTACTTGCCCTCTCCAAGGGAATTGTATGTGCCCATTCCAATGGCCACAACCCTACTAGTAGGAAAACCTCCAAAGTCCCTGAGGCCATCCCAATATTTGTGGCTTCCCAGGGCAAACAGGGGCAATCTGAGCCCATCTGACCACCTACCTGCACTCAGACCCGTAGACTGATGTCCCCAGAGGTAAAAAGGAACGAACAGGCCCCTAGGCACTAATCGGATCCATTGCTTTGGTTTCCAGGCATCTCACCTCAGAGGCCTGGATTTCAATACCAGCATATGGCTGTTTCTTGACTCACCCATCAGAACAAATCTCATCTACACATGGGAAACATGCACGTTGGAGCTGTGTCAAAGCCTCTGTTTAGGAGAACCCTTCAGGGCCCCAGGGCCACCGCTTCATTCCAAGGTCTCCATAGACACAAAAACATATTAGGACACATCCCCAGGAGGGGCCATTTCAACTCAGCCTCCTCGGTTGCCCCCCACATCCAGCAGATCTAACTTGTCTTGTTGCTTGGAGACAATTGGAATGCGAGGTGGGCTACCCAGCCATCCATCCTTAGAACCCTGCTCGGAATCGTTGGCCTGCAGCCAACCAACAGGTCTCAATTGTCCTGCAGAAGAATCTTTGCAGTTTGGAGCTTCTCACAACTCCCATCGTGGGAAAACCCCCATGTCCTCGTGATCCAACCCCCATCAAGAAAGGGCCATCAGGGCAGAAAGTCCAACCTGAGCGATCGTCTGATCCTTGCCCTGACTTCAGATGCACGAGATCTCTATTGAGGTCTGTAGATTGTGCCTGCCATATCCTCACCCAGAAACCTAGGCTTAGCTTGGGTTCTCAGACTCCGTCCTCAGACTCCTGGCCCACAGGCCCTCCAGTTTGGCAATCCAGAACTACAATGCCGCACTCTGCATGCCCTACAGAAGTAAAATATTGCCCTCAGGGCTACCCCGAATCCCCAAATGAGGATCAACCTGCACGCCATTCGGCTGTACCCCAAACATATAGGCTGACCTGGGCACTATTTCCCCTTCTGACCCAGCCTGAGCCTGGAACTCCTGGTCCCACCCAGACAGCTGGCCGCACACTGAGCACATCGGACCCGCCATGGCCTTAGGTCGTCATCTCTTCCCAACTGCGGTTTTCAGGCTCCAGAACCTAGACCTTATCTCCAACCACTGCCCAGGTTTGAAAATGATGCAGAAATCAGAACTCTTTCCCCATGGCAAGAAACCTTGTGGTTGGCATGTTGTCCAATGTTCAGTGTAGTTGAAACAAGCGTGGCCCATGAGGCCCAGCCCATGCTTGCGGGCCACATTGGTCACAAGCACACATTGTGACCCTCAGCCTGAGCCCAGTCCTCAGGTAAGGCCTCTCAGGGCCTATATGAAGAGACAGCATATTGGGCTTGCCATGCCCCTAGGCCCCAATTTTTAACCATAGTTCGGGGGTTCCCTTCACTCTTCCCCAGGGCTCTGCTTTGGAATTCCTCTTTTGGTGGGACACCTGAGGTAACAAACCTGAAAGGAGTCCTCCCATCCCACAGATTGACGAAAAACAATTGGGATCGGGCCAAATCCACAGAGAGGAAGATTCGTCCATGGCCCATGAGACCTCCCCAACATTCCACGGCCATCGCAGAAACAAAATCCAGAGAAAAAAGCCTGAGCAAGCGCCTCAGACTCGCTCATTCTTCATATCCTGAAGAGTTCTTCTCATGGTTTGTAGATCGGGCGTGCCATACCTACGTCCCCAAACTTAAGCTGAGTTTGTGTTTTCAGTCTTCTGTCCTCAAAGTCCTGGGCCACACTCCCTCCAGGCTGGGGCCCCTGGAGCCACACATTAGGACTGCCCCCACCCAATCCATGGGAATTCTGCCCATTCCATTGTCAAAAATCGTACAAATTAGGAGAACCCTACAAAGTCCCTGAGGCCATCCCAATAGTGTAGGTCGCCTGGGACAAAAAATGGGCGGTTGATACCGGCTGAGCATCTACCTCCACTCATCTACCTCCACTCATACCAAGGAGATTGAACCAGACAGGACCCGAGCCCATTATCGAATCCATTGCTTTGGTTTACAGGCATGTCTCCTCAAAAGCCTGGATTCCAATACCAGCAGAGGGGATTTCCTGAGGCACTCATCAGAACAAATCTCGTCTCCACAAGGTAACTTGTGCATGGTAGCTAAGCCAAAGCTTAGGAGAATACTTCAGGGTCCCGGTGCCACCTCCCCATTCCAAGGCCCTCATGGACACAAACACACGTTAGGACCCATCCTCTGGAAAGTGCATTTCAACTCAGCCACCCCGCTTGCTCCCGCAGATCCATTAGATCTAAACTGTCTTGTTGCTAGGAGACAATTGGAAGGCGAGGCGGACTTCCCAGGCATCCATCCTGGAACGATGCTCTGGAGTCATTCCATATGGGATGTCCTGGAGCTGTCCAACAGGTCTCAATTGTCCCGCAGAAGGAATCCTTGAAAGGGGCATCCCACATCTCCCAACGTGGAAAACCTCCATGGCCTCGAGATTCTGCTCCCTTCATGAAGGGGCCGTCATGTACAGAAACTCCAACCTGAGCCAACGTCGGATCCTCGCCCTGACTTCAGATGCATGAGATATTGGTTCAGATCTGCAGGGGGTACCTGCCGTGCCCTCACCCTGAATCCGAAGTCTAGCTTGTGTTCTCAGACTTCCGTCTTCACTCTCCTGGCCCCGAAGCCCTCAAGTTTGGCAATTCCGGATCGACAATGAAGCACTCTGCCTGCCCTCTAGAAAAAATATATTGCCTAATAAGCAGCCCAGGCAGCTTAAATGAGGATCAACCTACACGGCACTCGAATGTACCCAAATTATATAGTCTAACCTGGGCACTAATGCACTGTCTGACACAACCTGAGCCCGGACCTGCTGACCAACACCCAGACAGCTGACCGCACGCTGAGCACATCAGACCCGCCATGGCCTTAGGTCATCATCTCTTCCCTACCTCAGTTTTCAGGCTTCAGAACCTAGACCTTATCTCCAATCACTGCCCACGGGTGACTGTGATGCAGAAATCAGAACTCTTCCTGACCCATGGCAAGAAACCTTGTGGTTGGCATGTTGTCCAACGTTCAGTGTAGGAGAAACCAGCATTCACCCTGAGGCCCCGCCCATTTTTGAGTGCGACGAGAGCATAAACACGCATTGTGACCTCAGCGTGTGTCCTGTCCTCTAGTAAGTCCTCTCAGTGGCTGGACCATTAGATGTCATAATGGGCTTGACATGTCCCTAGTCCCCAATTTTTAACCAGATTTCTGGTTGTCCAGTCGCCCCACCCCAGGGCTCTACTCTGGAATCCAACATTTGGTGGGACATCAGAGGTTGAAAAACAAAATGAAACAAATCGACAACAACAACAAAAAAACGGACTTCTTCCATCCCCAGAATGACCCCAAACTCTTTGGACGGGACCGAACCCCCAGAGAGTAAGACTCGTCCATTTCCCATGATGTCACCCGGCAATTTCACGACCATGAGTGACACGATATCCAGAGACAAAAACTTGAGCAAGAGCCTCACACTCGCCCTTTTTTCATATCCCGAAGTGTTCTCCTCATGGTCTGTAGATCAGTCCTGCCATACCTATGACCCAAAACATAAGCCGAGTTTGTGTTTTCAGACAACTGTCCAAACAGCTCTGGCCTACACACCCTACAGGCTCAGGGCCCTGGAGCCAAACCTGAGGACTGTACTTGCCCTCTCCAAGGGAATTGTATGTGCCCATTCCAATGGCCACAACCCTACTAGTAGGATAACCTCCAAAGTCCCTGAGGCCATCCCAATAGTTGTGGCTTCCCAGGACAAACAGGGGCAATCTGAGCCCATCTGACCACCTACCTGCACTCAGACCCGTAGACTGATGTCCCCAGAGGTAAAAAGGAACGAACAGGCCCCTAGGCACTAATCGGATCCATTGCTTTGGTTTCCAGGCTTCTCTCCTCAGAGGCCTGGATTTCAATACCAGCATATGGCTGTTTCTTGACTCACCCATCAGAACAAATCTCTTCTACACATGGGAAACATGAACGTTGGAGCTGTGTCAAAGCCTCTGTTTAGGAGAACCCTTCAGGGCCCCAGGGCCACCGCTTCATTCCAAGGTCTCCATAGACACAAAAACATATTAGGACACATCCACAGGAGAGTCCATTTCAACTCAGCCTCCTCGGTTGCCCCCCACATCCAGCAGATCTAACCTGTCTTATTGCTTGGAGACCATTGGAATGCGAGGTGGGCTACCCAGCCAGCCATCCTTAGAACCCTGCTCGGAATCGTTGTCCTGGAGCCAACCAACAGGTCTCAATTGTCCTGCAGAAGAATCTTTGCAGTTTGGAGCTTCTCACAACTCCCATCGTGGGAAAACCCCCATGTCCTCGTGATCCAACCCCCTTCAAGAAAGGGCCATCAGGGCAGAAAGTCCAACCTGAGCGATCGTCTGATCCTTGCCCTGACTTCAGATGCACGAGATCTCTATTGAGGTCTGTAGATTGTGCCTGCCATATCCTCACCCAGAAACCTAGGCCTAGCTTGGGTTCTCAGACTCCGTCCTCAGACTACAGGCCCCCAGGCCCTCCAGTTAGGCAATCCAGAACTACAATGCCGCACTCTGCCTGCCCTACAGAAGTAAAACATTTCCCTCAGGGCTACCCCGAAACCGCAAATGAGGATCAACCTGCACGCCATTCGGCTGTACCCCAAACATATAGGCTGATCTGGGCACTATTTCCCCTTCTGACCCAGCCTGAGCCTGGACCTCCTGGTCCCACCCAGACAGCTGGCCGCACACTGAGCACATCGGATCCGCCATGGCCTTAGGTCGTCATCTCTTCCCAACTGCGGTTTTCAGGCTCCAGAACCTAGACCTTATCTCCAACCACTGCCCAGGGTTGAAAATGATGCAGAAATCAGAACTCTTTCCCCATGGCAAGAAACCTTGTGCTTGGCATGTTGTCCAACGTTCAGTTTTGTTGAAACAAGCGTGGCCCATGAGGCCCAGCCCATGCATGCGGGCCACATTGGTCACAAACACACATTGTGACCCTCAGCCTGAGCCCAGTCCTCAGGTAAGGCCTCTCAGCGCCTATATGAAGAGACAGCATATTGGGCTTGCCATGCCCCTGGGCCCCGATTTTTAACCATAGTTCGGGGTGTCCCTTCACTCTTCCCCAGGGCTCTGCTTTGGAAACCCTCTTTTGGTGGGACACCAGAGGTAACAAACCTGAAAGGAGTCCTCCCATCCCACAGATTGACGAAAAACAATTGGGATCGGGCCAAATCCACAGAGAGGAAGATTCGTCCATGGCCCATGAGACCTCCCCAACCTTCCACGGCCATCGCTGAAACAAAATCCAGAGACAAAAGCCTGAGCAAGCTCCTCAGACTCGCTCATTCTTCATATCCTGAAGAGTTCTTCTCATGGTTTGTAGATCGGGCGTGCCATACCTACGTCCCCAAACTTAAGCTGAGTTTGTGTTTTCAGTCTTCTGTCCTCAAAGTCCTGGGCCACACTCCCTCCAGGCGGGGGCCCCTGGAGCTACACATTAGGACTGCCCCCACCCAATCCATGGGAATTCTGCCCATTCCATTGTCAAAAATCGTACAAATTAGGAGAACCTTCCAAAGTCCCTGAGGCCATCCCAATAGTGTAGGTCGCCCGGGACCAAAAAGGGTGGTTGATACCGGATGAGCATCTACCTCCACTCATCTACCTCCACTCATACCAAGAAGATTGAACCAGACAGGACCCGAGGCCATTATCGGATCCATTGCTTTGGTTTACAGGCATGTCTCCTCAAAAGCCTGCATTCCAATACCAGCAGAGGGGATTTCCTGAGGCACCCATCAGAACAAATCTCGTCTCCACAAGGAAACTTGTGCATGGGAGCTATGCCAAAGCTTAGGAGAATACTTCAGGGTCCCGGTGCCACCTCCCCATTCCAAGGCCCTCATGGACACAAACACACGTTAGGACCCATCCTCTGGAAAGTGCATTTCAACTCAGCCACCCCGGTTGCTCCCGCAGATCCATTAGATCTAAACTGTCTTGTTGCTAGGAGACAATTGGAAGGCGAGGCGGACTTCCCAGGCATCCATCCTCGAACGGTGCTCTGGAGTCATTCCATATGGGATGTCCTGGAGCTGTCCAACAGGTCTCAATTGTCCCGCAGAAGGAATCCTTGAAGGGACATCCCACATCTCCCAACGTGGAAATCCTCCATGGCCTCGAGATTCCGCTCCCTTCATGAAGGAGCCGTCATGCACAGAAACTCCAACCTGAGCCAACGTCGGATCCTCGCCCTGACTTCCGATGCTTGAGATATTGGTTCAGATCTGCAGGGGGTACCTGCCGTGCCCTCACCTTGAATCCGAAGTCTAGCTTGTGTTCTCAGACTTCTGTCCTCACTCTCCTGGCCCCGAAGCCCTCAAGTTTGGCAATTCCGGACCGACAATGAAGCACTCTGCCTGCCCTCTAGAAAAAATATATTGCCTAATGAGCAGCCCAAACAGCTTAAATGAGGATAAACCTACACGGCACTCGGTAGGCACACATTACCCAAATTATATAGTCTAACCTGGGCACTAATGCACTGTCTGACACAACCTGAGCCCGGACCTGTTGACCAAACCCAGACAGCTGACCGCACGCTGAGCACAGCAGACCCGCCATGGCCTTAGGTCATCATCTCCTCCCTACCTCAGTTTTCAGGCTTCAGAACCTAGACCTTATCTCCAATCACTGCCCACGGGTGACTGTGATGCAGAAATCAGAACTCTTCCTGACCCATGGCAAGAAACCTTGTGGTTGGCATGTTGTCCAACGTTCAGTGTAGGAGAAACCAGCATTCACCCTGAGGCCCCTCCCATTCTTGCGTGCGACGAGAGCATAAACACGCATTGTGACCTCAGCGTGAGTCCTGTCCTCTAGTAAGTCCTCTCAGTGGCTGGACCATTAGATGTCATAATGGCCTTGACATGTCCCTAGTCCCCAAATTTAACCAGATTTCTGGTTGTCCAGTCGCCCCTCCCCAGGGCTCTACTCTGGAATCCCTCATTTGGTGGGACATCTGAGGTTGAAAAACCAAATGAAACAAATCGACAACAACAAAAAAACGGGCCTCTTCCATCCCCAGAATGACCCCAAACTCTTTGGACGGGACCGAACCCCCAGAGAGTAAGACTCGTCCATTTCCCATGAAGTCACCCGGCAATTTCACGACCATGAGTGACACGATATCCAGAGACAAAAACTTGAGCAAGAGCCTCACACTCGCCCTTTTTTCATATCCCGAAGTGTTCTCCTCATGGTCTGTTGATCAGTCCTGCCATACCTATGACCCAAAACACAAGCCGAGTTTGTGTTTTCAGACAACTGTCCAAACAGCTCTGGCCTACACACCCTACAGGCTCAGGGCCCTGGAGCCAAACCTGAGGACTGTACTTGCCCTCACCAAGGGAATTGTATGTGCCCATTCCAATGGCCACAACCCTACTAGTAGGATAACCTCCAAAGTCCCTGAGGCCATCCCAATAGTTGTGGCTTCCCAGGACAAACAGGGGCAATCTGAGCCCATCTGAGCACCTACCTGCACTCAGACCCGTAGACTGATGTCCCCAGAGGTAAAAAGGAACGAACAGGCCCCTTAGGCACTAATCGGATCCATTGCTTTGGTTTCCAGGCATCTCTCCTCAGAGGCCTGGATTTCAATACCAGCATATGGCTGTTTCTTGACTCACCCATCAGAACAAATCTCTTCTACACATGGGAAACATGCACGTTGGAGCTGTGTCAAAGCCTCTGTTTAGGAGAACCCTTCAAGGCCCCAGGGCCACCGCTTCATTCCATGGTCTCCATAGACACAAAAACATATTAGGACACATCCACAGGAGAGTCCATTTCAACTCAGCCTCCTCGGTTGCCCCCAACATCCAGCAGATCTAACCTGTCTTGTTGCTTGGAGACCATTGGAATGCGAGGTGGGCTACCCAGCCATCCATCCTTAGAACCCTGCTCAGAATCGTTGGCCTAGAGCCAACCAACAGATCTAAATTGTCCTGCAGAAGAATCTTTGCAGTTTGGAGCTTCTCACAACTCCCATCGTGGGAAAACCCCCATGTCCTCGTGATCCAACCCCCTTAAAGAAAGGGACATCAGGGCAGAAAGTCCAACCTGAGCGATCGTCTGATCCTTGCCCTGACTTCAGATGCACGAGATCTCGATTGAGGTCTGTAGATTGTGCCTGCCATATCCTCACCCAGAAACCTAGGCCTAGCTTGGGTTCTCAGACTCCGTCCTCAGACTACTGGCCCACAAGCCCTCCAGTTTGGCAATCCAGAACTACAATGCCGCACTCTGCCTGCCCTACAGAAGTAAAACATTGCCCTCAGGGCTACACCGAAACCCCAAATGGGGATCAACCTGCACGCCAATCGGCTGTACCCCAAACATATAGGCTGACCTGGGCACTATTTCCCCTTCTGACCCTGCCTGAGCCTGGACCACCTGGTCCCACCCAGACAGCTGGCCGCACACTGAGCACATCGGACCCGCCATGGCCTTAGGTCGTCATCTCTTCCCAACTGCGGTTATCAGGGTCCAGAACCTAGACCTTATCACCAACCACTGCCCAGGGTTGAAAATGATGCAGAAATCAGAACTCTTTCCCCATGGCAAGAAACCTTGTGGTTGGCATGTTGTCCAACGTTCAGTGTAGTTGAAACAAGCGTGGCCCATGAGGCCCAGCCCATGCTTGCGGGCCACATTGGTCACAAACACACATTGTGACCCTCAGCCTGAGCTAGGTCCTCAGGTAAGGCCTCTCAGGGCCTATATGAAGAGACAGCATATTGGGCTTGCCATGCCCCTAGGCCCCAATTTTTAACCATAGTTCGGGGTGTCCCTTCACTCTTCCCCAGGGCTCTGCTTTGGAATTCCTCTTTTGGTGGGACACCTGAGGTAACAAACCTGAAAGCAGTCCTCCCATCCCACAGATTGACGAAAAACAATTGGGATCGGGCCAAATCCACAGAGAGGAAGATTCGTCCATGGCCCATGAGACCTCCCCAACATTCCACGGCCAACGCTGAAACAAAATCCTGAGACAAAAGCCTGAGCAAGCGCCTCAGACTCGCTCATTCTTCATGTCCTGAAGAGTTCTTCTCATGGTTTGTAGATCGGGCGTGCCATACCTACGTCCCCAAACTTAAGCTGAGTTTGTGTTTTCAGTCTTCTGTCCTCAAAGTACTGGGCCACACTCCCTCCAGGCTGGGGCCCCTGGAGCCCCACATTAGGACTGCCCCCACCCAATCCATGGGAATTCTGCCCATTCCATTGTCAAAAATCGTACAAATTAGGAGAACCCTCCAAAGTCCCTGAGGCCATCCCAATAGTGTAGGTCGCCCGGGACAAAAAAGGGCCGTTGATACCGGCTGAGCATCTACCTCCACTCATCTACCTCCACTCATACCAAGAAGATTGAACCAGACAGGACCCGAGGCCATTATCGGATCCATTGCTTTGGTTTACAGGCATGTCTCCTCAAAAGCCTGGATTCCAATACCAGCAGAGGGGATTTCCTGAGGCACCCATCAGAACAAATCTCGTCTCCACAAGGGAACTTGTGCATGGGAGCTATGCCAAAGCTTAGGAGAATACTTCAGGGTCCCGGTGCCACCTCCCCATTCCAAGGCCCACATGGACACAAACACACATTAGGACCCATCCTCTGGAAAGTGCATTTCAACTCAGCCACCCCGGTTGCTCCCGCAGATCCATTAGATCTAAACTGTCTTGTTGCTAGGAGACAATTGGAAGGCGAGGCGGTCTTCCCAGGCATCCATCCTCGAACGGTGCCCTGGAGTCATTCCAAATGGGATGTCCTGGAGCTGTCCAACAGGTCTCAATTGTCCCGCAGAAGGAATCCTTGAAGGGGGCATCCCACATCTCCCAACGTGGAAAACCTCCATGGCCTCGAGATTCCGCTCCCTTCATGACGGGGCCGTCATGCACAGAAACTCCAACCTGAGCCAATGTCGGATCCTCGCCCTGACTTCAGATGCATGAGATATTGGTTCAGATCTGCAGGGGGTACCTGCCGTGCCCTCACCCTGAATCCGAAGTCTAGCTTGTGTCTCAGACTTCCGTCCTCACTATCCTGGCCCCGAAGCCCTCAAGTTTGGCAATTCCGGACCGACAATGAAGCACTCTGCCTCCCCTTTAGAAAAAATATATTGCCTAATGAGCTGACCAGGCAGCTTAAATGAAGATAAACCTACACGGCACTCGAATGTACCCAAATAATATAGTCTAACCTGGGCACTAATGCACTGTCTGACACAACCTGAGCCCGGACCTGCTGACCGCACCAGACAGCTGACCGCACCCTGAGCACATCAGGCCCGCCATGGCCTTAGGTCATCATCTCTTCCCTACCTCAGTTTTCAGGCTTCAGAACCTAGACCTTATCTCCAATCACTGCCCATGGGTGACTGTGATGCAGAAATCAGAACTCTTCCTGACCCATGGCAAGAAACCTTGTGGTTGGCATGTTGTCCAACGTTCAGTGTAGGAGAAACCAGCATTCACCCTGAGGCCCCGCCCATTCTTGAGTGTGACGAGAGCATAAACACGCATTGTGACCTCAGCGTGAGTCCTGTCCTCTAGTAAGTCCTCTCAGTGGCTGAATCATTAGATGTCATAATGGGCTTGACATGTCCCTAGTCCCCAATTTTTAACCAGATTTCTGGTTGTCCAGTCGCCCCACCCCAGGGCTCTACTCTGGAATCCCTCATTTGGTGGGACATCTGAGGTTGAAAAACAAAATGAAACAAATCGACAACAACAAAAAAACGGACTTCTTCCATACCCAGGATGACCGCAAACTCTTTCGACGGGACCGAACCCCCAGAGAGTAAGACTCGTCCATTTCCCATGAAGTCACTCGGCAATTTCACGACCATGAGTGACACGATATCCAGAGACAAAAACTTGAGCAAGAGCCTCACACTCGCCCTTTTTTCATATCCCGAATGTTCTCCTCATGGTCCGTAGATCATTCCTGCCATAACTATGACCCCAAACATAAGCCGAGTTTGTGTTTTCAGACAACTGTCCAAACAGCTCTGGCCTACACACCCTACAGGCTCAGGGCCCTGGAGCCAAACCTGAGGACTGTACTTGCCCTCACCAAGGGAATTGTATGTGCCCATTCCAATGGCCACAACCCTACTAGTAGGATAACCTCCAAAGTCCCTGAGGCCATCCCAATAGTTGTGGCTTCCCAGGACAAACAGGGGCAATCTGAGCCCATCTGAGCACCTACCTGCACTCAGACCCGTAGACTGATGTCCCCAGAGGTAAAAAGGAACGAACAGGCCCCTTAGGCACTAATCGGATCCATTGCTTTGGTTTCCAGGCATCTCTCCTCAGAGGCCTGGATTTCAATACCAGCATATGGCTGTTTCTTGACTCACCCATCAGAACAAATCTCTTCTACACATGGGAAAAATGCACGTTGGAGCTGTGTCAAAGCCTCTGTTTAGGAGAACCCTTCAGGGCCCCAGGGCCACCGCCTCATTCCAAGGTCTCCATAGACACAAAAACATATTAGGACACATCCACAGGAGAGTCCATTTCAACTCAGCCTCCTCGGTTGCCCCCCACATCCAGCAGATCTAACCTGTCTTGTTGCTTGGAGACCATTGGAATGCGAGGTGGGCTACCCAGCCATCCATCCTTAGAACCCTGCTCGGAATCGTTGGCCTGGAGCCAACCAACAGGTCTCAATTGTCCTGCAGAAGAATCTTTGCAGTTTGGAGCTTCTCACAACTCCCATCGTGGGAAAACGCCCATGTCCTCGTGATCCAACCCCCTTCAAGAAAGGGCCATCAGGGCAGAAAGACCAACCTGAGCGATCGTCTGATCCTTGCCCTGACTTCAGATGCACGAGATCTCTATTGAGGTCTGTAGATTGTGCCTGCCATATCCTCACCCAGAAACCTAGGCCTAGCTTGGGTTCTCAGACTCCGTCCTCAGACTACTGGCCCACAAGCCCTCCAGTTTGGCAATCCAGAACTACAATGCCGCACTCTGCCTGCCCTACAGAAGTAAAACATTGCCCTCAGGGCTACCCCGAAACCCCAAATGAGGATCCACCTGCACGCCATTCGGCTGTACCCCAAACATATAGGCTGACCTGGGCACTATTTCCCCTTCTGACCCAGCCTGAGCCTGGACCTCCTGGTCCCACCCAGACAGCTGGCCGCACACTGAGCACATCGGATCCGCCATGGCCTTAGGTCGTCATCTCTTCCCAACTGCGGTTTTCAGGCTCCAGAACCTAGACCTTATCTCCAACCACTGCCCAGGTTTGAAAATGATGCAGAAATCAGAACTCTTTCCCTATGGCAAGAAACCTTGTGCTTGGCATGTTGTCCAACGTTCAGTGTAGTTGAAACAAGCATGGCCCATGAGGCCCAGCCCATGATTGCGGGCCACATTAGTCACAAACACACATTGTGACCCTCAGCCTGAGCCCAGTCCTCAGGTAAGGCCTCTCAAAGCCTATATGAAGCGACAGCATATTGGGCTTGCCATGCCCCTAGGCCCCAATTTTTAACCATAGTTCAGGTTGTCCCTTCACTCTTCCCCAGGGATCTGCTTTGGAATTCCTCTTTTGGTGGGACACCTGAGGTAACAAACCTGAACGGAGTCCTCCCATCCCACAGATGGACGAAAAACAATTGGGATCGGGCCAAATCCACAGAGAGGAAGATTCGTGCATGGCCCATGAGACCTCCCCAACATTCCACGGCCATCGCTGAAACAAAATCCAGAGACAAAAGCCTGAGCAAGCGCCTCAGAATCGCTCATTCTTCATATCCTGAAGAGTTCTTCTCATGGTTTGTAGATCGGGCGTGCCATACCTACGTCCCCAAACTTAAGCTGAGTTTGTGTTTTCAGTCTTCTGTCCTCAAAGTCCTGGGCCACACTCCCTCCAGGCTGGGGCCCCTGGAGCCACACATTAGGACTGCTCCCACCAATCCATGGGAATTCTGCCCATTCCATTGTCAAAAATCGTACAAATTAGGAGAACCCTCCAAAGTCCCTGAGGCCATCCCAATAGTGTACGTCACCAAAAAAACAAGGGCTGTCTGACACCAGCTTATAATCGACCTCCACTCATACAATAGATGGATGTCCCCAGAGAAGAAGATTGAAACAGACAGGACCCTAGGCCATAATAGGCCCAGTGCTTTGGGTTACAAGCATGTGTCCTCAAAAGCCTGATTCCAATACGAGCATAGGTGTTTTCCTGAGGCACCCATCAGAACTCATCTCGTCTCCACAAGGAAACCTGTGCATTGGAGCTATGTCCAGAGCTTAGGAGAGTACTTCAGGGTCCCGGTGCCACCGCCCCATTCCAAGGCCCTCATGGACACAAAAACATATTAGGACCCATCCTCAGGAAAGTCCATTTCAACTCAGCCACCCCTGTTGCTCCGGCAGAGCCATCAGATCTAAACTGTCTTGTTGCTAGGAGACAATTGGAATGCGAGGCGCTTCCCAGGCACCCATTCGCGAACGGTGCTCTGGAGTCATTCCATATGGGATGTCCTGGATCTGTCCAACAGTTCTCAATTGTCCCGCAGAAGGAATCCTTGAAGGGGGCATCCCACAACTCCCAACGTGGGAAAACCTCAATGGCCCCGAGATTCCGCTCCCTTCATGAAGCGGCCGTCATGCACAGAAACTCCAGCCAGAGCCAACGGCTTATCCTCGCCCTGACTTCAGATGCATGAGATATTGGTTCAGATCTGCATGGTGTACCTGCCGTGCCCTCGTCCTGAAACCCAAGTCTAGCTTGTCTTCTCAGACTTGTGTCCTCACACTCCTGGCCCGAAGCCCTCATGTTTGGCAATTCCGGACCCACAATGCAGCACTCTGCCTGCCCTCCAGAAAAAAAATTATTGCCTCATGAGCTGCCCAGGCACCTTAAATGTGTATAAACCTACACAGCACTCGACTTTACCCAAATTACATAGTCTAACCTGGGCACTAATGCACTGTCGAAAACAACCTGAACCCGGACCTCCTGACCAACACCCAGAAAGCTGAACGCACACTGAGCACATAAAACGCGCCATGGCCTTAGGTATCATCTCTTCCCTACCTCCGTTTTCAGGCTTCAGAACCGAGTCCTTATCTCCAATCACTGCCCAGGGGTGAGTGTGATGCAGAAATCAGAACTCCTCCTTACCCATGGCAAGAAACCTTGTGGTTGGCACGTTGTCCAACGTTCAGTGTAGGAGAAACCAGCATTCACCCTCAGGCCCCGCCCATTCTTGAGTGCGACGAGGGCATACACACACATTGTGACACTCAGCATGAGTCCTGTCCTCTAGTAGGTCCTCCCAGTGGCTGGACCATTAGATGTCATAATGGGCTTGTCATGTCACTAGGCCCCAATTTTTAACCAGATTTCTGATTGTCCAGTCTCCCCTCCCCAGGGCTCTATTCTGGAATCCCTCATTTGGAGGGACACCTGAGGTTAAAAAAGAAAACAACAACAACAAAAACAAACAAACGAACAAAAAAAAAAAAAACGACTTCTTCCAGCCCACAGAATGACCCCAAACTCTTTGGATGGGGCCTAACCACCAGTGAGTAAGACTCGTCCATTTCCGATGAAGTCACCCAAAAATTCCACGACCATGAATGACACGATATCCAGAGACAAAAACTTGAGCAGGAGCCTCACACTCGCCCTTCTTTCAAATCCCGAATAGTTCTCCTCATGGTCTGTAGGTCAGTTCTGCCATACCTAAGACCCGAAACATAAGCTGAGTTTGTGTTTTCAGACAACTGTCCAAACAGCCCTGGCCTACACAACCTACAGGCTCAGGCCCCAGGAGCCAAACCTGAGGACTGTCTTTGCCCTCTCCAAGGGAATTGTGTGTGTCCATTCCAATGGCCACAACCCTTCTAATAGGATAAACCTCCAAAGTTCCTGATCCATCTCAATAGTGGTGGCTTCCCAGGAAAAACAGGGGCAATCTGAGCCAAACTGAGCACCTACCTGCACTCAGACCCATAGACAGATGTCCCCAGAGGTAAAAAGGAAAGAACAGGCCCCTAGGGACTAATCAGATCCATTGCTTTGGTTTCCAGGCATCTCTCCTCAGAGGACTGGATTTCAAAAGCAGCATCTAGCTGTTTCTTGACTCACCCATCAGAAAACATCTCATCTACACATGGGAAACTTGCACGTTGGAGCTGTGTCAAAGCCTCTGTTTAGGAGAACCCTTTAGGGCCCCAGTGCCACCGCTTCATTCCAAGGTCTCCATAGACACAAAAGCACATTAGGACCCATCCCCAGGGGTGGCCATTTCAACTCAGCGTCCTCGGTTGCTCCCCACAGATCCAGCAAATCTAACCTGTCTTATTGCTAGGAGACAATTGGAATGCGAGGTGGGCTATCCAGCCATCCATCCTTAGAACCCTGCTCAGAATCATTGGCCTGGAGCCAAACAACAGGTCTCAATTGTCCTGCAGAAGACTCTCTGCAGTTTGGAGCTTCTCACAACTCCCATCGTGGGAAAACCCCCATGGCCTCATGATGCTCCCCCATTCATGAAGGGGCCATCAGGGACAGAAACTCCAACCTGAGCGATCGTCTGATCCTCGCCCGGACTTCAGATGCACGAGATCTCGATTCAGGTATGTAGATTGTGCCTGCCATGGCCTCACCCAGAAACCTAAGCCTAGCTTGTGTTCTCAGACTTTGGTCGTCAGACTACTGGCCCACAAGCCCTCTAGTTTGGCAATCCGGAACTACAATGCAGCACTTTGCCTGCCCTCCAGAAGAAAAACATTTTCCTCTGGGGCTACCCAGTAACCCCAAATGAGGATCAACCTGCACTGAACTTGGCTGTACCCCATATACATAGGCTGACCTGGGCACTAATGCCCTTTCTGACACAGCCTGAGCCTGGACCCCCTGGCCCCTCCCAGACAGCTGGCCGCACACTGAGCACATCGAGCCGCCGTGGCCTTAGGTCGTCATCCCTTCCCAACCTCGGTTTTCAGGTTTCAGAACCTAGACCTTATCTCCTATCACTGCCCAGGGTTGAAGGTGATGCAGAAATCAGAACTCCTTCCCCATGGCAAGAAACCTTGTGGTTGGCATGTTGTCCAACGTTCAGTGTAGTTGAAACCAGTGTGGCCCATGATGCCCCGCCCATGCTCGTGGGCCACATTGGTCACAAACGCACATTGTGACCCTCAGGCTGAGCCCAGTCCTCAAGTAAGGCCACTCAGTGGCTGGATGAAGAGATAACATATTGGGCTTGCCATGCCCCTAGGCCCCAATTTTTAACCATAGTTCGGGTTGTCCCTTCAGTCTTCCCCACGGCTTTGCTTTGGAATTCCTCTTTTGGTGGGACACCTGAGGTAACAAAACTGAAAGGAGACCTCCCATCCCACAGACTGACGAAAAGCAATTGGGAATCGGGCCAAATCCTCAGAGAGGAAGATTCGTCCATGGCCCATGAGGCCTCCCCGACATTCCACGGCCATTGCTGATACAAAATCCAGAGACAAAAGCCTGAGCAAGCGCCTCAGACTCGCACTTTCTTCATATCCTGAAGAGTTCTTCTCATGGTTTGTAGATCGGGCCTGCCATACCTGCGTCCCCAAACCTAAGCTGAGTTTGTGTTTTCAGACTTCTGTCCTCAAAGTCTTGGGCCACACACCCTCCAGGCTGGGCCCCTGGAGCCACACATTAGGACTGTGCCTACCAATCCATGAGAATTCTGCCCATTCCATGGTCCAAAATAGTACAAATTAGGAGAAACCTCCAAACTCCCTGAGGCCATCCCAATAGTGTAGGTCGCCCGGAACAAGCAAGGGCTGTCTGACACCAGCTGATAATTGACCTCCACTCATACCATAGATGGATGTCCCCAGAGAAGAAGATTGAACCAGACAGGACCCTAGGCCATAATAGGATCCAATGCTTTGGGTTACAGGCATGTGTCCTCAAAAGCCTGATTCCAATACGAGCATAGGGGTTTCCTGAGGCACCCATCAGAACTCATCTCGTCTCCACAAGGAAACCTGTGCATGGGAGCCATGTCCAAAGCTTAGGAGAGTACTTCAGGGTCCCGGTGCCACCGCCCCATTCCAAGGCCCTCATGGACACAAAAACACATTAGGACCCATCCTCAGGAAAGTCCATTTCAACTCAGCCACCCCGGTTGCTCCGGCAGAGCCATCAGATCTAAACTGTCTTGTTGCTAGGAGACAATTGGAATGCGACACGGGCTTCCCAGGCATCCATCCGCGAACGGTGCTCTGGAGTCATTCCATATGGAATGTCCTGGAGCTGTCCAACAGGTCTCAATTGTCCCGCAGAAGGAATCCTTGAAGGGGGCATCCCACAACTCCCGACGTGGGAAAACCTCAATGGCCCCGAGATTCCCCTCCCTTCATGAAGCGGCCGTCATGCACAGAAACTCCCACCAGAGCCAACGGCTGATCCTCGCCCTGACTTCAGATGCATGAGAAATTGGTTCAGATCTGCAGGGGGTACCTGCCGTGCCCTCACCGTGAAACCCAAGTCTAGCTTGTCTTCTCAGACTTCCGTCCTCACAATCCTGGCCCCGAAGGCGTCAAGTTTGGCAATTCCAGACACACAATGCAGCACTCTGCCTGCCCTCTACAAAAAAAAGGATTGGCTCATGGGCTGCCCAGGCACCTTAAATGAGGATAAACCTACACAGCACTCGACTTTACCCAAATTATATAGACTAACCAGGGCACTAATGCACTGTCGAACACAACCTGAGCCCGGACATCATGACCAATACACAGAAAGCTGACCGCACACTGAGCACATAAAAACCCTCATGGCCTTAGGTCATCATCTCTTCCCTACCTCCGTTTTCAGGCTTCAGAACCGAGACCTTATCTCCAATCACTGCCCAGGGGTGAGTGTGATGCAGAAATCAGAACTCCTCCTTACCCATGGCAAGAACCCTTGTGGTTGGCACGTTGTCCAACGTTCAGTGTAGGAGAAACCAGCATTCACCCTGAGGCCCCGCCCATTCTTGCGTGCGACGAGGGCATACATACGCATTGTGACCCTCAGCATGAGTCCTGTCCTCTAGTAAGTCCTCTCAGTGGCTGGACCATTAGATGTCATAATGGGCTTGACATGTCCCTAGGCCCCAATTTTTAACCAGATTTCTGATTGTCCAGTCGCCCCTCCCCAGGGTTCCAGTCTGGAATCCCTCATTTGGTGGGACACCTGAGGTTAAAAAAGAAAACAACAACAAAAACAAAAAAAAAACGGACTTCTTCCAGCCCACAAAATGACCCCAAACTCTTTGGACGGGGCCAAACCACCAGAGAGTAAGACTCGTCCATTTCCCATGAAGTCACCCAGAAATTCCACGACCATGAATGGCACGATATCCAGAGACAAAAACTTGAGCAGGAGCCTCACACTCGCCCTTCTTTCAAATAACGAAGAGTTCTCCTCATGGTCTGTAGGTCAGTCCTGCCATACCTACGACCCGAAACATAAGCCGAGTTTGTGTTTTCAGACAACTGTCCAAACAGCCCTGGCCTACACAATCTACAGGCTCAGGCCCCTGGAGCCAAAACTGAGAACTGTACTTGCCCTCTCCAAGGGAATTGTGTGTGCCCATTCCAATGGCCACAACCCTACTAATAGGATAAACCTCCAAAGTCCCTGATCGATCTCAATAGTGGTGGCTTCCCAGGAAAAATAGGGGCATTCTGAGCCCAACTGAGCACCTACCTGCACTCAGACCCATAGACAGATGTCCCCAGAGGTAAAAAGGAAAGAACAGGCCCCTAGCACTAATCAGATCCATTGCTTTGGTTTCCAGGCATCTCTCCTCAGAGGCCTGGATATCAAAACAGCACATAGCTGTTTCTTGACTCACCCATCAGAAAACATCTCATCTGCACATGGGAACTTGCACGTTGGAGCTGTGTCAAAGCCTCTGCTTGAAAGAACCCTTTAGGGTCCCAGTGCCACCGCTTCATTCCAAGGTCTCCATAGACACAAAAGCACATTAGGACCCATCCCCAGGGGTGTCCATTTCAACTCAGCGTCCTCGTTTGCTCCCCACAAATCCAGGAGATCTAACCTGTCTTGTTGCTAGGAGGCAATTGGAATGCGAGGTGGGCTACCCAGCCATCCATCCTTAGAACCCTGCTCAGAATCATTGGCCTGGAGCCAAACAACAGGTCTCAATTGTCCTGCAGAAGACTCTCTGCAGTTTGGAGCTTCTCACAACTCCCATCGTGGGAAACCCCCATGGCCTCGTGGTGCACCCCATTCATGAAGGGGCCATCCGGGACAGAAACTCCAATATGAGCGATCGTCTGATCCTCGCCCTGACTTCAGATGCACGAGATCTCGATTCAGGTCTGTACATTCTGCCTGCCATGGCCTCACCCAGTAACCTAAGCCTAGCTTGTGTTCTCAGACTTTGGTCGTCAGACTACTGCCCCACAAGCCCTCCAGTTTGGCAATCCAGAACTACAATGCAGCACCCTGCCCGCCCTCCAGAATAAAAACATGGCCCTCTGGGGCTACCCAGTAACCCCAAATGAGGATCAACCTGAACCGACCTTGGCTGTACCCCAAATACATAGGCTGACCAGGGCACTAATGCCCTTTCTGACACAGGCTGAGCCTGGACCCCCTGGCCCCTCCCAGACAGCTGGCCGCACACTGAGCACATCGAGCCGCCGTGGCCTTAGGTCGTCATTCCTTCCCAACCTCGGTTTTCAGGTTTCAGAACCTAGACCTTATCTCCAGTCACTGCCCAGGGTTGAAGGTGATGCAGAAATCAGAACTCCTTCCCCATGGCAAGAAACCTTGTGGTTGGCATGTTGTCCAACGTTCAGTGTAGTTGAAACCAGTGTGGCCCATGATGCCCTGCCCATGCTCGCCGGCCACTTTGGTCACAAACGCACATTGTGACCCTCAGGTTGAGCCCAGTCCTCAAGTAAGGCCAGTCAGTGGCTGGATGAAGAGATAACATATTGGGCTTCCCATGCCCCTAGGCCCCAATTTTTAACCATAGTTCGGGTTGTCCCTTCAGTCTTCCCCACGGCTTTGCTTTGGAATTCCAATTTATGTGGGACACCTGAGGTAACAAAACTGAAATGAGTCCACCCATCCCACATATTGACGTAAAGCAATTGGGAATCGGGCCAAATCCTCAGAGAAGAAGATTCGTCCATGGCCCATGAGGCCTCCCCGACATTCCACGGCCATCGCTGATACAAAATCCAGAGACAAAAGCCTGAGCAAGCGCCTCAGACTCCCACTTTCTTCATATCCTGAAGAGTTCTTCTCATGGTTTGTAGATCGGGCCTGCCATACCTACGTCCCCAAACCTAAGCTGAGTTTGTGTTTTCAGACTTCTGTCCTCAAAGTCTTGGGCCACACTCCCTCCAGGCTGGGTCCCTGGAGCCACATATTAGGACTGTGCCTACCAATCCATGGGAATTCTGCCCATTCCATGGTCCAAAATCGTACAAATTAGGAGAAAGCTCCAAAGTCCCTGAGGCCATCCCAATAGTGTAGGGCTCCCAGAACAAACCAGGGCTGTCTGACACCAGCTGATAATCGACCTCCACTCATACCATAGATGGATGTCCCCAGAGAAGAAATTGAACCAGACAGGACCCTAGGCTATAATAGGATCCATTGCTTTGGGTTACAGGCATGTGTCCTCAAAAGCCTGATTCCAATACGTGCATAGGGGTTTTCCTGAGGCACCCATCAGAACTCATCTCGTCTCCACAAGGAAACCTGTGCATGGGAGCCATGTCCAAAGCTTAGGAGAGTACTTCAGGTTCCCGGTGCCACCGCCCTATTCCAAGGCCCTCATGGACACAAAAACACATTAGGACCCATCCTCAGGAAAGTCCATTTCAACTCAGCCACCCCTGTTGCTCCAGCAGAGCCATCAGATCTAAACTGTCTTGTTGCTAGGAGAGAATTGGAATGCGAGGCGGGCTCCCTGCATCCATCCGCGAACGGTGCTCTGGAGTCATTCCATATGGGATGTCCTGGAGCTGTCCAACAGGTCTCAATTGTCCCGCAGAAGGAATCCTTGAAGGGGGCATCCCACAACTACCAACGTGGGAAAACCTCAATGGCCCCGAGATTCCTCTCCCTTCATGAAGCGGACGTCATGCACAGAAACTCCAACCTGAGCCAACGTCTGATCCTCGCCCTGACTTCAGATGCATGAGATATTGGTTCAGATCTGCAGGGGGTACCTGCCGTGCCCTCACCTTGAAACCAAGTCTAGCTTGTCTTCTCAGACTTCCGTCCTCACACTCCTGGCCACGATGCCCTCAAGTTTGGCAATTCCGGACCCACAATGCAGCACTCTGCCTGCCCTCTAGAAAAAAAATTGTTGCATCAGGAGCTGCCCAGGCAGCTTAAATGAGGATAAACCTACACAGCACTCTACGTTACCCAATTAGATAGTCTAACCTGGGCACTAATGCACTGTCGAACACAACCTGAGCCCGGACCTCCTGACCAATACACAGATAGCTGACCGCACACTGAGCACATAAAACCCGCCATGGCCTTAGGTCATCATCTCTTCCCTACCTCCGTTTTCAGGCTTCAGAACCGAGACCTTATCTCCAATCACTGCACAGTGGTGTGTCTGATGCAGAAATCAGAACTCTTCCTGACCCATGGCAAGAACCCTTGTGGTTGGCACGTTGTCCAACGTTCAGTGTAGGAGAAACCAGCATTCACCCTGAGGCCCCGCCCATTCTTGAGTGCGACGAGGGCATACATACGCATTGTGACCCTCAGCATGAGTCCTGTCCTCTAGTAAGTCCTCTCAGTGGCTGGACCATTAGATGTCATAATGGGCTTGACATGTCCCTAGGCCCCAATTTTTAACCAGATTTCTGATTGTCCAGTCGCCCCTCCCCAGGCCTTTACTTTGGAATCCCTCATTTGGTGGGACACCTGAGGTTAAAAAAGGAAACAACAACAACAACAACAACAACAACAACAACAACAACAAAACGGACTTCTTGCAGCCCACAGAATGACCCCAAACTCTTTGGACAGGGCCAAACCACCAGAGAGTACGACTCGTCGATTTCCCATGAAGTCACCCAGAAATTCCACGACCATGAGTGACACGATATCCAGAGACAAAAACTTGAGCAGGAGCCTCACACCCGCCCTTTTTTCAAATCCCGAAGAGTTCTCCTCATGATCTGTAGGTCCGTCCTGCAATACCTAAGACCGAAACATAAGCCGAGTTTGTGTTTTCAGACAACTGTCCAAACAGCCCTGGCCTACACAACCTACAGGCTCAGGCCTCTGGAGCCAAACCTGAGGACTGTACTTGCCCTCTCCAAGGGAATTGTGTGTGCCCATTCCAATGGCCACAACCCTTCGAATAGGATAAACCTCCAAAGTCCCTGATCCATCTCAATAGTGGTGGCTTCCCAGGAAAAACAGGGGCAATCTGAGCCCAACTGAGCACCTACCTGCACTCAGACCCATAGACAGATGTCCCCAGAGGTAAAAAGGAAAGAACAGGCCCCTAGGCACTAATCAGATCCATTGATTTGGTTTCCAGGAATCTCTCCTCAGACGCCTGGATATCAAAACAACATATAGCTGTTTCTTGACTCACCCAACAGAAAACATCTCATCTACACATGGGAAACTTGCACGTTGGAGCTATGTCAAAGCCTCTGTTTAAAAGAACCCTTTAGGGCCCTAGTGCCACCGCTTCATTCCAAGGTCTCCATAGACACAAAAGCACATTAGGACACGTCCCCAGGGGTATCCATTTCAACTCAGCGTCCTCGGTTGCTCCCCACAGATCCAGGAGATCTAACCTGTCTTGTTTCTAGGAGAAAATTGGAATGCGAGGATGGCTACCCAGCCATCCATCCTTAGAACCCTGCTCAGAATCATTGGCCTGGAGCCAAACAACAGGTCTCAATTGTCCTGCAGAAGACTCTCTGCAGTTTGGAGCTTCTCACAACTCCCATCGTGGGGAAACCCCCATGGCCTCGTGGTGCACCCCATTCATGAAGGGGCCATCAGGGACAGAAACTCCAATCTGAGCATCGTCTGATCCTCGCCCTGACTTCAGATGCACGAGATCTCAATTCAGGTCTGTACATTCTGCCTGCCATGGCCTCACCCAGTAACCTAAGCCTAGCTTGTGTTCTCAGACTTTGGTCGTCAGACTACTGCCCCACAAGCCCTCCAGTTTGGCAATCCAGAACTACAATGCAGTACCCTGCCCGCCCTCCAGAATAAAAACATTGCCCTCTGGGGCTACCCAGTAACCCCAAATGAGGATCAACCTGAACCGACCTTGGCTGTACCCCAAATACATAGGCTGACCAGGGCACTAATGCCCTTTCTGACACAGGCTGAGCCTGGACCCCCTGGCCCCTCCCAGACAGCTGGCCGCACACTGAGCACATCGAGCCGCCGTGGCCTTAGGTCGTCATCCCTTCCCAACCTCGGTTTTCAGGTTTCAGAACCTAGACCTTATCTCCAATCACTGCACAGGGTTGATGGTGATGCAGAAATCAGAACTCCTTCCCCATGGCAAGAAACCTTGTGGTTGGCATGTTGTCCAACGTTCAGTTGTGTTGAAACCAGTGTGGCCCATGATGCCCTGCCCATGCTCGCCGGCCACTTTGGTCACAAATGCACATTGTGACCCTCAGGCTGAGCCCAGTCCTCAAGTAAGGCCAGTCAGTGGCTGGATGAAGAGATAACATATTGGGCTTGCCATGGCCCTAGGCCCCAATTTTTAACCATAGTTCGGGTTGTCCCTTCAGTCTTCCCCACGGCTTTGCTTTGGAATTCCAATTTAGGTGGGACACCTGAGGTAACAATACTGAAATGAGTCCACCCATCCCACAGATTGACGACAAGCAATTGGGAATTGGGCCAAATCCTCAGAGAGGAAGATTCGTCCATGGCCCATGAGGCCTCCCCGACATTGCACGGCCATTGCTGATACAAAATCCAGAGACAAAAGCCTGAGCAAGCGCCTCAGAATCGCACTTTCTTCATATCCTGAAGAGTTCTGCTCATGGTTTGTAGATCGGGCCTGCCATACCTACGTCCCCAAACCTAAGCTGAGTTTGTGTTTTCAGACTTCTGTCCTCAAAGTCTTGGGCCACACTCCCTCCAGGCTGGGTTTCTGGAGCCACACATTAGGACTGTGCCTACCAATCCATGGGAATTCTGCCCATTCCATGGTCCAAAATCATACAAATTAGGAGAAACCTCCAAAGTCCCTGAGGCCATCCCAATAGTGTAGGTCACCCGGAACAAACAAGGGATGTCTGACAACAGCTGATAATCGACCTCCACTCATACCATTGATGGATGTCCCCAGAGAAGAAGATTGAAACAGACAGGACCCTAGGCCATAATAGGATCCAGTGCTTTGGGTTACAAGCATGTGTCCTCAAAAGCCTGATTCCAATACGAGCATAGGGGTTTTCCTGAGGCACCCATCAGAACTCATCTCGTCTCCACAAGGAAACCTGTGCATGGGAGCCATGTCCACAGCTTAGCAGAGTACTTCAGTGTCCCAGTGCCACCGCCACATTCCAAGACCCTCATGGATACAAAAACACATTAGGACCCATCCTCAGGAAAGTCCATTTCAACTCAGCCACCCCTGTTGCTCCGGCAGAGCCATCAGATCTAAACTGTCTTGCTATTAGGTGACAATTGGAATGCGAGGCAGGCTTCCCAGGCATCCATCCGCGAACGGAGCTCTGGAGTCATTCCATATCGGATGTCCTGGAGCTGTCCAACAGGTCTTAATTGTCCCGCAGAAGGAATCCTTGAAGGGGGCATCCCACAACTCCCAACGTGGGAAAACCTCAATGGCCTCGAGATTCCGCTCCCTTCATGAAGCGGCCGTCATGCACAGAAACTCCAACCAGAGCCAACGGCTGATCCTCGCCCTGACTTCAGATGCATGAGATATTGGTTCAGATCGGCAGGGGGTACCTGCCGTGCCCTGTCCCTGAAACCCAAGTCTAGCTTGTCTTCTCAGACTTCCGTCCTCACACTCCTGGCCCCGACGCCCTCAAGTGTGGCAATTCCGGACCTACAATGCAGCACCCTGCCTGCCCTCTAGAAAAAAAATGATTGCCTCATGAGCTGCCCAGGCACCTTAAATGAGGAAAACCTACACAGCACTCGACTTTACCCAAATTATATAGTCTAACCTGGGCACTAATGCACTGTCGAACACAACCTGAGCCCGGACCTCCTGACAAACACCCAGAAAGCTGACCGCACATTGAGAACATAAAACCCGCCATGGCCTTAGGTCTTCATCTCTTTCCTACCTCAGTTTTCAGGCTTCAGAACCGAGACCTTATCTCCAATCACTGCCCAGGGGTGAGTGTGATGCAGAAATCAGAACTCCTCCTTACCCAAGAACCCTTGTGGTTGGCACGTTGTCCAACGTTCAGTGTAGGAGAAACCAGCATTCACCCTGAGGCCCCGCCCATTCTTGAGTGCGACGAGGGCATACACACGCATTGTGACCCTCAGCATGAGTCCTGTCCTCTAGTAAGTCCTCTCAGTGGCTGGACCATTAGATGTCATAATGGGCTTGACATATCCCTAGGCCCCAATTTTTAACCAGATTTCTGATTGTCCAGTCGCCCCTCCCCAGGGCTCTACTCTGGAATCCCTCATTTGGTGGGACACCTGAGGTTAAAAACAACAACAACAACAACAACAGCAACAACAACAACAACAACAACAACAAAAACGGACTTCCTCCAGCCCACAGAATGACCCCAAACTCTTTGGACGGGCCAAACCACCAGAGAGTAAGACTCCTCCATTTCCCATGAAGTCACCCGGCAATTTCACGACCATGAGTGACACGATATCCAGAGACAAAAACTTGAGCAGGAGCCTCACACTCGCCCTTCTTTCAAATCCCGAAGAGTTCTCCTCATGGTCTGTAGGTCAGTCCTGCCATACCTATGACCCGAAACATAAGCCGAGTTTGTGTTTTCAGACAACTGTCCAAACAGCCCTGGCCTACACAACCTACAGGCTCAGGCCCCTGGCGCCAAACCTGAGGACTGTACTTGCCCTCTCCAAGGGAATTGTGTGTGCCCATTCCAATGGCCACAACCCTTCTAATAGGATAAACCTCCAAAGTCCCTGATCCATCTCAATAGTGGTGGCTTCCCAGGAAAAACAGGGGCAATCTGAACCCAACTGAGCACCTACCTGCACTCAGACCCATAGACAGATGTCCCCAGAGGTAAAAAGGAAAGAACAGGCCCCTAGGCACTAATCAGATCCATTGCTTTGGTTTCCAGGCATCTCTCCTCAGAGGACTGGATTTCAAAAGCAGCTCCAGCTGTTTCTTGACTCACCGATCAGAAAACATCTCATCTACACATGGGAAACTTGCACGTTGGAGCTGTGTCAAAGCCTCTGTTTAGGAGAACCCTTTAGGGCGCCAGTGCCACCGCTTCATTCCAAGGTCTCCATAGACACAAAAGCACATTAGTACCCATCCCCAGGGTTGTCCATTTCAACTCAGCGTCCTCGGTTGCTCCCCACAGATCCAGGAGATCTAACCTGTCTTGTTGCTAGGAGGCAATTGGAATGCGTGGTGGGATACCCAGCCATCCATCCTTAGAACCCTGCTCAGAATCATTGGCCTGGAGCCAAACAACAGGTCTCAATTGTCCTGCAGAAGACTCTCTGCAGTTTGGAGCTTCTCACAACTCCCATCGTGGGAAAACCCCCATGGCCTCGCGATGCCCCCCCATTCATGAAGGGGCCATCAGGGACAGAAACTCCAACCTGAGCGATCGTCTGATCCTCGCCCTGACTTCAGATTCACGAGATCTCGATTCAGGTCTGTAGATTGTGCCTCCCATGGCCTCACCCAGAAAACTAAGCCTAGCTTGTGTTCTCAGACTTTTGTCGTCAGACTACTGGCCCACAAGCCCTCCAGTTTGGCAATCCAGAACTACAACGCAGCACTCTGACTGCCCTCCAGAAGAAAAACATTGTCCTCTGGGGCTACCCAGTAACCCCAAATGAGGATCAACCTGCACCGACCATGGCTGTAACCCAAATACATAGGCTGACCAGGACACTGATGCCCTTTCTGACACAGCCTGAGCCTGGACCTCTTGGCAACTCCCAGACAGCTGGCCGCACACTGAGCACATCGAGCCGCCGTGGCCTTAGGTCGTCATCCCTTCCGAACCTCGGTTTTCAGGTTTCAGAACCTAGACCTTATCTCCAATCACTGCCCAGTGTTGAAGGTGATGCAGAATTCAGAACTCCTTCCCCATGGCAAGAAACCTTGTGGTTGGCATGTTGTCCAACGTTCAGTGTAGTTGAAACCAATGTGGCCCATGATGCCCTGCCCATGCTCGCGGGCCACATTGGTCACAAACCCACATTGTGACCCTCAGGCTGAGCCCAGTCCTCAAGTAAGGCCACTCAGTGGCTGGATGAAGAGATAACATATTGGGCTTGCCATGCCCCTAGGCCCCAATTTTTAACCATAGTTCGGGTTGTCCCTTCAGTCTTCCACACGGCTTTGCTTTGGAATTCCTCTTTTGGTGGGACACCTGAGGTAACAAACCTGAAAGGAGACCCCCCATCCCACAGATTGACGAAAAGCAATTGGGAATCGGGCCAAATCCTCAGAGAGGAAGATTCGTCCATGGCCCATGAGGCCTCCCCGACATTCCACGGCCATCGCTGATACAAAATCCAGAGACAAAAGCCTGAGCAAGCGCCTCAGACTCCCACTTTCTTCATATCCTGAAGAGTTCTTCTCATGGTTTGTAGATCGGGCCTGCCATACCTACGTCCCCAAACCTAAGCTGAGTTTGTGTTTTCAGACTTCTGTCCTCAAAGTCTTGGGCCACACTCCCTCCAGGCTGGGTCCCTGGAGACACACATTAGGACTGTGCCTACCAATCCATGGGAATTCTGCCCATTCCATGGTCCAAAATCGTACAAATTAGGAGAAAGCTCCAAAGTCCCTGAGGCCATCCCAATAGTGTAGGGCTCCCAGAACAAACAAGGACTGTCTGACACCAGCTGATAATCGACCTCCACTCATACCATAGATGGATGTCCCCAGAGAAGAAATTGAACCAGACAGGACACTAGGCTATAATAGGATCCATTGATTTGGGTTACAGGCATGTGTCCTCAAAAGCCTGATTCCATTACGAGCATAGGTATTTTCCTGAGGCACCCATCAGAACTCATCTCGTCTCCCAAGGAACCTGTGCATGGGAGCCATGTCCAAGCTTAGGAGAGTACTTCAGGGTCCCGGTGCCACCGCCCCATTCCAAGGCCCTCATGGACACAAAAACACATTAGGACCCATCCTCAGGAAAGTCCATTTCAACTCAGCCACCTCGGTTGCTCCGGCAGAGCCATCAGATCTAAACTGTCTTGTTGCTAGGAGAGAATTGGAATGCGAGGCGGGCTTCCCAGGCATCCATCCGCGAACGGTGCTCTGGAGTCATCCATATGGGATGTCCTGGAGCTGTCCAACAGGTCTCAATTGTCCCGCAGAAGGAATCCTTGAAGGGGGCATCCCACAACTCCCAACGTGGGAAAACCTCAATGGCCCCGAGATTCTGCTCCCTTCATGAAGCGGCCATCATGCACAGAAACTCCAACCTGAGCCAACGTCTGATCCTCGCCCTGACTTCAGATGCATGAGATATTGGTACAGATCTGCAGGGGGTACCTGCTGTGCCCTCACCCTGAAACCCAAGTCTAGCTTGTCTTCTCAGACTTCCGTCCTCACACTCCTGGCCCCGATGCCCTCAAGTTTGGCAATTCCCAACCCACAATGCAGCACTCTGCCTGCCCTCTAGAAAAAAAAATTGTTGCCGCATGAGCTGCCCAGGCAGCTTACATGAGGATAAACCTACACAGCACTCGACGTTACCCAAATTATATAGTCTAACCTGGGCACTAATGCACTGTCGAACACAACCTGAGCCCGGACCTCCTGACCAATACCCAGAATGCTGACCGCACACTGAGCACATAAAACCCGCCATGGCCTTATGTCATAATCTCTTCCCTACCTCCGTTTTCAGGCTTCAGAACCGAGACCTTATCTCCAATCACTGCCCAGGGGTGAGTCTGATGCAGAAATCAGAACTCCTCCTTACCCATGGCAAGAACCCTTGTGGTTGGCACGTTGTCCAACGTTCAGTGTAGGAGAAACCAGCATTCACCCTGAGGCCCCGCCCATTCTTGCGTGCGACGAGGGCATACATACGCATTGTGACCCTCAGCATGAGTCCTGTCCTCTAGTAAGTCCTCTCAGTGGCTGGACCATTAGATGTCATAATGGGCTTGACATGTCCCTAGGCCCCAATTTTTAACCAGATTTCTGATTGTCCAGTCGCCCCTCCCCAGGGTTCCAGTCTGGAATCCCTCATTTGGTGGGACACCTGAGGTTAAAAAAGAAAACAACAACAAAAACAAAAAAAAAAACGGACTTCTTCCAGCCCACAAAATGACCCCAAACTCTTTGGACGGGGCCAAACCACCAGAGAGTAAGACTCGTCCATTTCCCATGAAGTCACCCAGAAATTCCACGACCATGAGTGGCACGATATCCAGAGACAAAAACTTGAGCAGGAGCCTCAACTCGCCCTTCTTTCAAATCCCGAAGAGTTCTCCTCATGGTCTGTAGGTCAGTCCTGCCATACCTACGACCCGAAACATAAGCCGAGTTTGTGTTTTCAGATAACTGTCCAAACAGCCCTGGCCTACACAATCTACAGGCTCAGGCCCCTGGAGCAAAAACTGAGAACTGTACTTGCCCTCTCCAAGGGAATTGTGTGTGCCCATTCCAATGGCCACAACCCTACTAATAGGATAAACCTCCAAAATCCCTGATCCATCTCAATAGTGGTGGCTTCCCAGGAAAAATAGGGGCAATCTGAGCCCAACTGAGCACCTACCTGCACTCAGACCCATACACAGATGTCCCCAGAGGTAAAAAGGAAAGAACAGGCCCCTAGCACTAATCAGATCCATTGCTTTGGTTTCCAGGCATCTCTCCTCAGAGGCCTGGATATCAAAACAGCACATAGCTGTTTCTTGACTCACCCATCAGAAAACATCTCATCTACACATGGGAAACTTGCACGTTGGAGCTGTGTCAAAGCCTCTGCTTAAAAGAACCCTTTAGGGCCCCAGTGCCACCGCTTCATTCCAAGGTCTCCATAGACACAAAAGCACATTAGGACACATCCACAGGGGTGTCCATTTCAAATAAGTGTCCTCGGTTGCTCCCCACAGATCCAGCAAATCTAACCTGTCTTGTTGCTAGGAGGCAATTGGAATGCGAGGTGGGCTACCCAGCCATCCATCCTTAGAACCCTGCTCAGAATCATTGGCCTGGACCCAAACAACAGGTCTCAATTGTCCTGCAGAAGACTCTCTGCAGTTTGGAGCTTCTCACAACTCCCATCGTGCGAAAACCCCCATGGCTTCGTGATGCCCCCCCATTCATAAAGGGGCCATCAGGGACAGAAACTCCAACCTGAGCGATCGTCTGATCCTCGCCCTGACTTCAGATGCACGAGAACTCGATTCAGGTCTGTACATTCTGCCTGCCATGGCCTCACCCAGAAATCTAAGCCTAGCTTGTGTTCTCAGACTTTGGTCGTCAGACTACTGCCCCACAAGCCCTCCAGTTTGGCAATCCAGAACTACAATGCAGCACCCTGCCCGCCCTCCAGAAGAAAAACATTGCCCTCTGGGGCTACCCAGTAACCCCAAATGAGGATCAACCTGCACCGAACTTGGCTGTACCCCAAATACATAGGCTGACCAGGGCACTAATGCCCTTTCTGACACAGGCTGAGCCTGGACCCCCTGGCCCCTCCCAGACAGCTGGCCGCACACTGAGCACATCGAGCCGCCGTGGCCTTAGGTCGTCATTCCTTCCCAACCTCGGTTTTCAGGTTTCAGAACCTAGACCTTATCTCCAGTCACTGCCCAGGGTTGAAGGTGATGCAGAAATCAGAACTCCTTCCCCATGGCAAGAAACCTTGTGGTTGGCATGTTGTCCAACGTTCAGTGTAGTTGAAACCAGTGTGGCCCATGATGCCCTGCCCATGCTCGCCGGCCACTTTGGTCACAAACGCACATTGTGACCCTCAGGTTGAGCCCAGTCCTCAAGTAAGGCCAGTCAGTGGCTGGATGAAGAGATAACATATTGGGCTTCCCATGCCCCTAGGCCCCAATTTTTAACCATAGTTCGGGTTGTCCCTTCAGTCTTCCCCACGGCTTTGCTTTGGAATTCCAATTTATGTGGGACACCTGAGGTAACAAAACTGAAATGAGTCCACCCATCCCACATATTGACGTAAAGCAATTGGGAATCCGGCCAAATCCTCAGAGAAGAAGATTCGTCCATGGCCCATGAGGCCTCCCCGACGTTCCACGGCCATCGCTGATACAAAATCCAGAGACAAAAGCCTGAGCAAGCGCCTCAGACTCCCACTTTCTTCATATCCTGAAGAGTTCTTCTCATGGTTTGTAGATCGGGCCTGCCATACCTACGTCCCCAAAGCTAAGCTGAGTTTGTGTTTTCAGACTTCTGTCCTCAAAGTCTTGGGCCACACTCCCTCCAGGCTGGGTCCCTGGAGCCACACATTAGGACTGTGCCTACCAATCCATGGGAATTCTGCCCATTCCATGGTCCAAAATCGTACAAATTAGGAGAAAGCTCCAAAGTCCCTGAGGCCATCCCAATAGTGTAGGTCTCCCAGAACAAACCAGGGCTGTCTGACACCAGCTGATAATCGACCTCCACTCATACCATAGATGGATGTCCCCAGAGAAGAAATTGAACCAGACAGGACCCTAGGCTATAATAGGATCCATTGCTTTGGGTTACAGGCATGTGTCCTCAAAAGCCTGATTCCAATACGTGCATAGGGGTTTTCCTGAGGCACCCATCAGAACTCATCTCGTCTCCACAAGGAAACCTGTGCATGGGAGCCATGTCCAAAGCTTAGGAGAGTACTTCAGGTTCCCGGTGCCACCGCCCTATTCCAAGGCCCTCATGGACACAAAAACACATTAGGACCCATCCTCAGGAAAGTCCATTTCAACTCAGCCACCCCTGTTGCTCCAGCAGAGCCATCAGATCTAAACTGTCTTGTTGCTAGGAGAGAATTGGAATGCGAGGCGGGCTCCCTGCATCCATCCGCGAACGGTGCTCTGGAGTCATTCCATATGGGATGTCCTGGAGCTGTCCAACAGGTCTCAATTGTCCCGCAGAAGGAATCCTTGAAGGGGGCATCCCACAACTCCCAACGTGGGAAAACCTCAATGGCCCCGAGATTCCTCTCCCTTCATGAAGCGGACGTCATGCACAGAAACTCCAACCTGAGCCAACGTCTGATCCTCGCCCTGACTTCAGATGCATGAGATATTGGTTCAGATCTGCAGGGGGTACCTGCCGTGCCCTCACCCTGAAACCAAGTCTAGCTTGTCTTCTCAGACTTCCGTCCTCACACTCCTGGCCACAATGCCCTCAAGTTTGGCAATTCCGGACCCACAATGCAGCACTCTGCCTGCCCTCTAGAAAAAAAATTGTTGCATCAGGAGCTGCCCAGGCAGCTTAAATGAGGATAAACCTACACAGCACTCTACGTTACCCAATTAGATAGTCTAACCTGGGCACTAATGCACTGTCGAACACAACCTGAGCCCGGACCTCCTGACCAATACCCAGAAAGCTGACCGCACACTGAGCACATAAAACCCGCCATGGCCTTAGGTCATCATCTCTTCCCTACCTCCGTTTTCAGGCTTCAGAACCGAGACCTTATCTCCAATCACTGCCCAGGGGTGAGTGTGATGCAGAAATCAGAACTCCTCCTTACCCATGGCAAGAACCCTTGTGGTTGGCACGTTGTCCAACGTTCAGTGTAGGAGAAACCAGCATTCACCCTGAGGCCCCGCCCATTCTTGAGTGCGACGAGGGCATACACACGCATTGTGACCCTCAGCATGAGTCCTGTCCTCTAGTAAGTCCTCTCAGTGGCTGGACCATTAGATGTCATAATGGGCTTGACATATCCCTAGGCCCCAATTTTTAACCAGATTTCTGATTGTCCAGTCGCCCCTCCCCAGGGCTCTACTCTGGAATCCCTCATTTGGTGGGACACCTGAGGTTAAAAACAACAACAACAACAACAACAGCAACAACAACAACAACAACAACAACAAAAACGGACTTCCTCCAGCCCACAGAATGACCCCAAACTCTTTGGACGGGCCAAACCACCAGAGAGTAAGACTCCTCCATTTCCCATGAAGTCACCCGGCAATTTCACGACCATGAGTGACACGATATCCAGAGACAAAAACTTGAGCAGGAGCCTCACACTCGCCCTTCTTTCAAATCCCGAAGAGTTCTCCTCATGGTCTGTAGGTCAGTCCTGCCATACCTATGACCCGAAACATAAGCCGAGTTTGTGTTTTCAGACAACTGTCCAAACAGCCCTGGCCTACACAACCTACAGGCTCAGGCCCCTGGCGCCAAACCTGAGGACTGTACTTGCCCTCTCCAAGGGAATTGTGTGTGCCCATTCCAATGGCCACAACCCTTCTAATAGGATAAACCTCCAAAGTCCCTGATCCATCTCAATAGTGGTGGCTTCCCAGGAAAAACAGGGGCAATCTGAGCCCAACTGAGCACCTACCTGCACTCAGACCCATAGACAGATGTCCCCAGAGGTAAAAAGGAAAGAACAGGCCCCTAGGCACTAATCAGATCCATTGCTTTGGTTTCCAGGCATCTCTCCTCAGAGGACTGGATTTCAAAAGCAGCTCCAGCTGTTTCTTGACTCACCGATCAGAAAACATCTCATCTACACATGGGAAACTTGCACGTTGGAGCTGTGTCAAAGCCTCTGTTTAGGAGAACCCTTTAGGGCGCCAGTGCCACCGCTTCATTCCAAGGTCTCCATAGACACAAAAGCACATTAGTACCCATCCCCAGGGTTGTCCATTTCAACTCAGCGTCCTCGGTTGCTCCCCACAGATCCAGGAGATCTAACCTGTCTTGTTGTTAGGAGGCAATTGGAATGCGAGGTGGGATACCCAGCCATCCATCCTTAGAACCCTGCTCAGAATCATTGGCCTAGAGCCAAAAAACAGGTCTCAATTGTCCTGCAGAAGACTCTCTGCAGTTTGGAGCTTCTCACAACTCCCATCGTGGGAAAACCCCCATGGCCTCACGATGCCCCCCCATTCATGAAGGGGCCATCAGGGACAGAAACTCCAACCTGAGCGATCGTCTGATCCTCGCCCTGACTTCAGATTCACGAGATCTCGATTCAGGTCTGTAGATTGTGCCTGCCATGGACTCACCCAGAAACCTAAGCCTAGCTTGTGTTCTCAGACTTTTGTCGTCAGACTACTGGCCCACAAGCCCTCCAGTTTGGCAATCCAGAACTACAACGCTGCACTCTGACTGCTCTCCAGAAGAAAAACATTGTCCTCTGGGGCTACCCAGTAACCCCAAATGAGGATCAACCTGCACCGACCATGGCTGTAACCCAAATACATAGGCTGACCAGGACACTGATGCCCTTTCTGACACAGCCTGAGCCTGGACCTCTTGGCAACTCCCAGACAGCTGGCCGCACACTGAGCACATCGAGCCGCCGTGGCCTTAGGTCGTCATCCCTTCCGAACCTCGGTTTTCAGATTTCAGAACCTAGACCTTATCTCCTATCACTGCCCACTGTTGAAGGTGATGCAGAAATCAGAACTCCTTCCCCATGGCAAGAAACCTTGTGGTTGGCATGTTGTCCAACGTTCAGTGTAGTTGAAACCAATGTGGCCCATGATGCCCCGCCCATGCTCGCGGGCCACATTGGTCACAAACCCACATTGTGACCCTCAGGCTGAGCCCAGTCCTCAAGTATGGCCACTCAGTGGCTGGATGAAGAGATAACATATTGGGCTTGCCATGCCCCTAGGCCCCAATTTTTAACCATAGTTCGGGTTGTCCCTTCAGTCTTCCACACGGCTTTGCTTTGGAATTCCTCTTTTGGTGGGACACCTGAGGTAACAAACCTGAAAGGAGACCCCCCATCCCACAGATTGACGAAAAGCAATTGGGAATCGGGCCAAATCCTCACAGAGGAAGATTCGTCCATGGCCCATGAGGCCTCCCCGACATTCCACGGCCATCGCTGATACAAAATCCAGAGACAAAAGCCTGAGCAAGCGCCTCAGACTCCCACTTTCTTCATATCCAAAAGAGTTCTTCTCATGGTTTGTAGATCGGGCCTGCCATACCTACGTCCCCAAACCTAAGCTGAGTTTGTGTTTTCAGACTTCTGTCCTCAAAGTCTTGGGCCACACTCCCTCCAGGCTGGGTCCCTGGAGACACACATTAGGACTGTGCCTACCAATCCATGGGAATTCTGCCCATTCCATGGTCCAAAATCGTACAAATTAGGAGAAAGCTCCAAAGTCCCTGAGGCCATCCCAATAGTGTAGGTCTCCCAGAACAAACAAGGACTGTCTGACACCAGCTGATAATCGACCTCCACTCATACCATAGATGGATGTCCCCAGAGAAGAAATTGAACCAGACAGGACACTAGGCTATAATAGGATCCATTGATTTGGGTTACAGGCATGTGTCCTCAAAAGCCTGATTCCATTACGAGCATAGGGGTTTTCCTGAGGCACCCATCAGAACTCATCTCGTCTCCCAAGGAACCTGTGCATGGGAGCCATGTCCAAAGCTTAGGAGAGTACTTCAGGGTCCCGGTGCCACCGCCCCATTCCAAGGCCCTCATGGACACAAAAACACATTAGGACCCATCCTCGGGAAAGTCCATTTCAACTCAGCCACCTCGGTTGATCCGGCAGAGCCATCAGATCTAAACTGTCCTGTTGCTAGGAGAGAATTGGAATGCGAGGCGGGCTTCCCAGGCATCCATCCACGAACGGTGCTCTGGAGTCATCCATATGGGATGTCCTGGAGCTGTCCAACAGGTCTCAATTGTCCCGCAGAAGGAATCCTTGAAGGGGGCATCCCACAACTCCCAACGTGGGAAAACCTCAATGGCCCCGAGATTCTGCTCCCTTCATGAAGCGGCCATCATGCACAGAAACTCCAACCTGAGCCAACGTCTGATCCTCGCCCTGACTTCAGATGCATGAGATATTGGTACAGATCTGCAGGGGGTACCTGCTGTGCCCTCACCCTGAAACCCAAGTTTAGCTTGTCTTCTCAGACTTCCGTCCTCACACTCCTGGCCCCGATGCCCTCAAGTTTGGCAATTCCCAACCCACAATGCAGCACTCTGCCTGCCCTCTATAAAAAAAATTGTTGCCTCATGAGCTGCCCAGGCAGCTTACATGAGTATAAACCTACACAGCACTCGACGTTACCCAAATTATATAGTCTAACCTGGGCACTAATGCACTGTCGAACACAGCCTGAGCCCGGACCTCCTGACCAATACCCAGAATGCTGACCGCACACTGAGCACATAAAACCCGCCATGGCCTTATGTCATAATCTCTTCCCTACCTCCGTTTTCAGGCTTCAGAACCGAGACCTTATCTCCAATCACTGCCCAGGGGTGAGTCTGATGCAGAAATCAGAACTCCTCCTTACCCATGTCAAGAACCCTTGTGGTTGGCACGTTGTCCAACGTTCAGTGTAGGAGAAACCAGCATTCACCCTGAGGCCCCGCCCATTCTTGCGGGCGACGAGGGCATACATACGCATTGTGACCCTCAGCATGAGTCCTGTCCTCTAGTAAGTCCTCTCAGTGGCTGGACCATTAGATGTCATAATGGGCTTGACATGTCCCTAGGCCCCAATTTTTAACCAGATTTCTGATTGTCCAGTCGCCCCTCCCCAGGCCTTTACTCTGGAATCCCTCATTTGGTGGGACACCTGAGGTTAAAAAAGAAAACAACAACAACAACAACAACAACAACAACAAAAACGGACTTCTTGCAGCCCACAGAATGACCCCAAACTCTTTGGACGGGGCCAAACCACCAGAGAGTAAGACTCGACCATTTCCCATGAAGTCACCCAGAAATTCCACGACCATGAGTGACACGATATCCAGAGACAAAAACTTGAGCAGGAGCCTCACAATCGCCCTTTTTTCAAATCCCGAAGAGTTCTCCTCATGATCTGTAGGTCAGTCCTGCAATACCTATGACCGAAACATAAGCCGAGTTTGTGTTTTCAGACAACTGTCCAAACAGCCCTGGGCTACACAACCTACAGGCTCAGGCCCCTGGAGCCAAACCTGAGGACTGTACTTGCCCTCTCCAAGGGAATTGTGTGTGCCCATTCCAATGGCCACAACCCTTCGAATAGGATAAACCTCCAAAGTCCCTGATCCATCTCAATAGTGGTGGCTTCCCAGGAAAAACAGGGGCAATCTGAGCCCAACTGAGCACCTACCTGCACTCAGACCCATAGACAGATGTCTCCAGAGGTAAAAAGGAAAGAACAGGCCCCTAGGCACTAATCAGATCCATTGTTTGGTTTCCAGGCATCTCTCCTCAGAGGCCTGGATATCAAAACAGCATATAGCTGTTTCTTGACTCACCCATCAGAAAACATCTCATCTACACATGGGAAACTTGCACGTTGGAGCTGTGTCAAAGCCTCTGTTTAGGAGAACCCTTTAGGGCCCCAGTGCCACCGCTTCATTCCAAGGTCTCCATAGACACAAAAGCACATTAGGACCCATCCCCAGGGGTGTCGATTTCAACTCAGCGTCCTCGGTTGCTCCCCACAGATCCAGGAGATCTAACCAGTCTTGTTGCTAGGAGACAATTGGAATGCGAAGTGGGCTACCCAACCATCCATCCTTAGAACCCTGCTCAGAATCTTTGGTCTGGAGCGAAACAACAGGTCTCAATTGTCCTGCAGAAGACTCTCTGCAGTTTGGAGCTTCTCACAACTCCCAACGTTGGAAAACCCCCATGGCCTCGTGATGCCCTCCCATTCATGAAGGGGCCATCAGGAACAGAAACTCCAACCCTAGCGATCATCTGATCCTCGCCCTGACTTCAGATGCACGAGATCTCGATTCAGGTCTGTAGATTGTGCCTGCCATGGCCTCACCCAGAAACCTAAGCCTAGCTTGTGTTCTCAGACTTTTGTCGTCAGACTACTGGCCCACAAGCCCTCCAGTTTGGCAATCCAGAACTACAATGCAGCACTCTGCCTGCCCTCCAGAAGAAAAACATTGTCCTCTGGGTCTACCCAGTAACCCCAAATGAGGATCAATCTGCACCGACATTGGCTGTACCCCAAATACATAGGCTGACCAGGGCACTAATGCCCTTTCTGACACAGCCTAAGCCTGGACGCCCTCAGACAGCTGGCCGCACACTGAGCACATCGAGTCGCAGTGGCCTTAGGTCGTCATCTCTTCCCAACCTCGTTTTTCAGGTTTCAGAACCTAGACCTTATCTCCAATCACTGCGCAGGGTTGAAGGTGATGCAGAAATCAGAACTCCTTCCCCATGGCAAGAAACCTTGTGGTTGGCATGTTGTCCAACGTTCAGTGTAGTTGAAACCAGTGTGGCCCATGAGGCCCAGCCCATGCTCGCGGGCCACATTGGTCACAAACACACATTGTGACCCTCAGGCTGAGACCAGTCCTCAAGTAAGGCCACTCAGTTGCTGGATGAAGAGATAGCATATTGGGCTTGCCATGCACCTAGGCCCCAATTTTTAACCATAGTTCGGGTTGTCCCTTCAGTATTCCCCACGGCTTTGCTTAGGAATTCCTCTTTTGGTGGGATACCTGAGGTAACAACCCTGAAAGGAGACCTCCCATCCCACAGATTGACGAAAAGCAATTGGGAATCGGGCCAAATCCTCAGAGAGGAAGATTCGGCCATGGCCCATTAGGCCTCCCCGCCATTCCATGGCCATCGCTGATACAAAATCCAGAGACAAAAGCCTCAGCAAGCGCCTCAGACTCGCACTTTCTTCATATCCTGAAGAGTTCTTCTCATGGTTTGTAGATCGGGCCTGCCATACCTGCGTCCCCAAACCTAAGCTGAATTTGTGTTCTCAGACTTCTGTCCTCAAAGTCTTTGGCCACACACCCTCCAGTCTGGGCCCCTGCAGCCACACATTAGGACAGTGCCTACCAATCCATGGGAATTCTGCCCATTCGATGGTCCAAAATCGTACAAATTAGGAGAAAGCTCCAAAGTCCCTGAGGCCATCCCAATAGTGTAGGTCCCCGGGAACAAAAAAGGGCTGTCTGACACCAGCTGATAATCGACCTCCACTCATACCATAGATGGATGTCCCCAGAGAAGAAGATTGAACCAGACAGGACCCTAGGCCATAATAGGATCCATTGCTTTGGGTTACAGGCATGTGTCCTCAAAAGCCTGATTCCAATACGAGCATAGGGGTTTTCCTGAGGCACCCATCAGAACTCATCTCGTCTCCACAAGGTAACCTGTGCATGGGAGCCATGTCCAAAGCTTCGGAGAGTACTTCAGGGTCCCGGTGCCACTGCCCCATTCCAAGGCCCTCATGGACACAAAAACACATTAGGACCCATCCTCAGGAAAGTCCATTTCAAGTCAGCCACCCCGGTTGCTCCGGCAGAGCCATCAGATCTGAACTGTCTTGTTGCTAGGAGACAATTGGAATGCGAGGCGGGCTTCCCAGGCATCCATCCGCGAAGGGTGCTCTGGAGTCATCCATATGGGATGTCCTGGAGCTGTCCAACAGGTCTCAATTGTCCCACAGAAGGAATCCTTGAAGGGGGCATCCCACAACTCCCAACGTGGGAAAACCTCAATGGCCCCGAGATTCCGCTCCATTCATGAAGCGGCCGTCATGCACAGAAACTCCAACCTGAGCCAACGTCTGATCCTCGCCCTGACTTCAGAAGCATGAGATATTAGTTCAGATCTGCAGGGGGTACCTACCATGCCCTCAACCTGAAACCCAAGTCTAGCTTGTCTTCTCAGACTTCCGTCCTCACACTCCTGGCCCCGAAGCCCTCAAGGTTGGCAATTCCGGACCCACAATGCAGCACTCTGCCTGCCCTCTAGAAAAAAAATTATTGCCTCATGAGCTGCCCAGGCACCTTATATGAGGATAAACCTACACAGCACTCGAAGTTACCCAAATTATATAGTCTAACCTGGGCACTAATGCACTGTCGAACACAACCTGAGCCCGGACCTCCTGACCAACACCCAGAAAGATGACCGCACACTGAGCACATAAAACCCGCCATGGCCTTAGGTCATCATCTCTTCCCTACCTCCGTTTTCAGGCTTCAGAACCGAGACCTTATCTTCAATCACTGCCCAGGGGTGAGTGTGATGAGAAATCAGAACTCCTCCTTACCCATGGCAAGAACCCTTGTGGTGGCACGTTGTCCAACGTTCAGTGTAGGAGAAACCAGCATTCACCCTGAGGCCCCGCCCATTCTGCGTGCGACGAGGGCATACATACGCATTGTGACCCTCAGCATGAGTCCTGTCCTCTAGTAAGTCCTTTCAGTGGCTGGACCATTAGATGTCATAATGGGCTTGACATGTCGCTAGGCCCCAATTTTTAACCAGATTTCTGATTGTCCAGTCGCCCCTCCCCAGGGCTCTACTCTGGAATCCCTCATTTGGTGGGACACCTGAGGTTAAAAAAGAAAACAACAACAACAACAACAACAACAACAACAACAACAACAAAAAACGAAATTCTTCCAGCCACAGATTGACCCCAAACTCTTTGGACGGGGCCAAACCACCAGAGAGTAAGACTCGTCCATTTCCCATGAAGTCACCCAGAAATACCACCACCATGAGTGACATGATATCCAGAGACAAAAACTTGAGCAAGAGCCTCACACTCGCCCTTTTTTCTAATCCCGAAGAGTTCTCCTCATGGTCTGTAGGTCAGTCCTGCCATACCTATGACCCGAAACATAAGCCGAGTTTGTGTTTTCAGACAACTGTCCAAACAGCCCTGGCCTACAAAACCTACAGGCTCAGGCTCCTGGAGCCAAACCTCAGGACTATACTTGCCCTCTCCAGGGAATTGTGTGTGCCCATTCCAATGGCCACAACCCTTCTAATAGGATAAACCTCCAAAGTCCCTAATCCATCTCAATAGTGGTGGCTTCCCAGGAAAAACAGGGGCAATCTGAGCCCAACTGAGCACCTACCTGCACTCAGACCCATAGACAGATGTCTCCAGAGGTAAAAAGGAAAGAACAGGCCCCTAGGCACAAATCAGATCCATTGCTTTGGTTTCCAGGCATCTCTCCTCAGAGGCCTGGATATCAAAACAGCATATAGCTGTTTCTTGACGCACCCATCAGAAAACATCTCATCTACACATGGGAAACTTGCACGTTGGAGCTGTGTCGAAGCCTCTGTTTAGGAGAACCCTTTAGGGCCCCAGTGCCACCGCTTCATTCCAAGGTCTCCATAGACACAAAAGCACATTAGGACCCATCCCCAGGGGTGTCCATTTCAACTCAGCGTCCTCGGTTGCTCCACACAGATCCAGGAGATCTAACCTGTCTTGTTGCTAGGAGACAATTGAAATGCGAGGTGGCCTACCCAGCCATCCATCCTTAGAACCCTGCTCAGAATCATTGGCCTGGACCCAAGCAACAGGTCTCAATTGTCCTGCAGAAGACTCTCTGCAGTTTGGAGCTTCTCACAACTCCCACCGTGTGAAAACCCCCATGGCCTCGTGATGCCCCCCTATTCATGAAGGGGCCATCAGGGACAGAAACTCCAACCTGAGCGATCGTCTGATCCTCGCCCTGAATTCAGATGCACGAGACCTCGATTCAGGTCTGTAGATTGTGCCTGCCATGGCCTCACCCAGAAACCTAAGCCTAGCTTGTGTTCTCAGACTTTGGTCGTGAGACTACTGGCCCACAAGCCCTCCAGTTTGGCAATCCAGATCTACAATGCAGCACCCTCCCCGCCCTCCATAAGAAAAACATTGTCCTCTGGGGCTACCCAGTAACCCCAAATGAGGATCAACCTGCACCGACATTGGCTGTACCCCAAATACATAGGCTGACCAGGGCACTAATGCGCTTTCTGACACAGCCTGAGCCTGGACCCCCTGGCCCCTCCCAGACAGCTGGCCGCACACTGAGCACATTAGCCGCCGTGGCCTTAGGTCGTCATCTTTTCCCAACCTCGGTTTTCAGGTTTCAGAACCTAGACCTTATCTCCAATCACTGCCCAGGGTTGAAGGTGATGCAGAAATCAGAACTCCTTCCCCATGGCAAAAAACCTTGTGGTTGGCATGTTGTCCAACGTTCAGTGTAGTTGAAACCAGTGTGGCCCATGAGGCCCCGCCCATGCTCGCCGGCCACATTGGTCACAAACGCACATTGTGACCCTCAGGCTGAGCCCAGTCCTCAAGTAAGGCCACTCAGTGGCTGGATGAAGAGATAGCATATTTGGCTTGCCATGCCCCTAGGCCCCAATTTTTAACCATAGTTCGGGTTGTCCCTTCAGTCTTCCCCATGGCTTTGCTTTGGAATTCCTTCTTTGGTGGGACACCTGAGGTAACAAAACTGAAATGAGTCCTCCCATCCCACAGATTGACGAAAAGCAATTGGGAATCGGGCCAAATCCTCAGAGAGGAAGATTGGTCCATGGCCCATGAGGCCTCCCCGACATTCCACGGCCATCGCTGATACAAAATCCAGAGACAAAAGCCTGAGCAAGCGCCTCAGACTCGCACTTTCTTCATATCCTGAAGAGTTCTTCTCATGGTTTTTAGATCGGGCCTGCCATACCTACATCCCCAAACCTAGGCTGAATTTGTGTTTTCACACTTCTGTCCTCAAAGTCCTGGGCCACACATCCTCCAGGCTGGGGCCCCTGGAGCCACACATTAGGACTGTGCCTACCCAATCCATGGGAATACTGCCCATTCCATTGTCCAAAATCGTACAAATTAGGAGAACTCTCCAAAGTCCCCGAAGCCATCCCAATAGTGTAGGTCTCCGGGGACAAACGAGGGAGGTAAGACACCAGGTGAGCATCTACCTCCACTCATTCCATAGATGAATATCCCCAGACAAGAAGAATGAACAAGACAGGACCCTAGGCCATAATCGAATACATTGCTTTGGTTTACAGGCATGTCTCTTCAAAAGTCTGGATTCCAATACCAGCATAATGGGTTTCCTGAGGCACCCATCAGAACAAATCTCCTCTCCACAAGGAAACTTGTGCATGGGAGCTATGTCAAAAGCTTAGGAGAATACTTCAGGGTCCCAGTGCCACCGCCCCATTTCAAGGCCCTCATGGACACAAACACACATTAGGGCCCATCTTCAGGAAAGTCCATTTCAACTCAGCCACACAGGTTGCTCCCGCAGAGGGATCCGATCTCAACTGTATTGTGGCTAGTAGACAATTGGATTGCGAGGCGGGCTTCCCTGACATACATCCTCCAAGGGTGCTCTGGAGTCATTCCATATGGGATGTCCTGAAGCTGCCCAACTGGTCTCAATTATCCCGCAGAAGGAATCCTTGAAGGGGGCATCACACAACTCCCAACGTGGGAAAAGCTCCATGGCTTCGAGATTCCGCTCCTTTCATGAAGGGGCAGTCATGCACAGAAACTACAACCTGAGCCAACGTCTGATCCTCGCCGTGACTTCAGATGCTTGAGATATGGTTTCCGATCTGCAGGGGGTACCTACCGTGCCCTCGGCCTGAAGCCCAAGTCTATCTTGTGTTCTCAGACTTCTGTCCTCAAACTCCTGGCCCGGAAGTCCTCCATTTTGGCAATTCCGGACCCACAAGGCAGCACTCTGCCTGCCCTCTAGAAATAATATCTTGCCTAATGACGTGCCCAGGCACCTCAAATGAGGGTAAACCTACAGGGAACTCGACTGTACCCAAATTATATAGTCTAACTTGGGCACTAGTGCACTGTCTGACACAACCTCAGCCAGAACCCCCTGACCAACACCCAGGCAGCTGACCGTACACTGAGCATACCAGACGCGCCATCGCCTTAGGTGGTCATCTCTTCCCAACTGAGATTTTTCAGGCTTCAGAACCTGTACCTTATGTCCAATCACTGCTCACGTTTGAAAATGATGCAGAAATCAGAACACCTTCCCCATGGCAAGAGACCTTGTGATTGGCATGTTGTCCAAGGTCCAGTGTAGTTGAAACCAGTTTGGCCCATGAGGCCCCACCCATGTTCGCGGGCCACAATTGTCACAAACACACATTTGACCCTCAGCCTGAGCCCAGTCTCAAGTAAGGCCGCTCAGTGGCTGGATGAAGAGACAGCTTATTGGGCCTGCCAAGCCCCTATGCCGCAATTTTTAACCATAGTTTGGGTTTTCCATTCACTCTTCGCCAGGGCTCTGCTTTGGAATTCCTCTTTTGTTCGGACACCTGAGGTAATAAACCTGAAAGGAGACCTCCCATCCCACAGATTGACGAAAAAAATTGGGACCGCCCCAATCCACAGAAAGGAAGATTCGTCCATGGCCCATGATGCCTCCCCACATTCCACGGCCATCGTTGATATAAAATCCAGAGACAAAAGCCTGAGCAAGTGCCTCAGACTCGCTCTTTCTTCATATCCTGAAGAGTTCTTCTCATGGTTTGTAGATTGGGCCTGCCATACCTACGTCCCCAAACATAAGGTGAGTTTGTGTTTTCAGACTTCTGTCCTCAAAGTCCTGGGCCACACAGCCTCCAGGCTGGGGCCCCTGGAGCCACACATTCGGACTGTGCCTACCCAATCCATGGGAATTCTGCCCATTCCATTGTCCAAAATCTTACAAATTGGGAGAACTCTCCAAAGTCCCCGAGGCAATCCCAATAGTGTAGGTCTCCAGGGACAAACAAGGGTGGTCTGACACCAGGTGAGCATCTACCTCCAATCATTCCATAGATGAATATCCCCAAAGAAGGAGAATGAACAAGACAGGACCCTAGGCCATAATCGAATACATTGCTTTGTTTTACAGGCATGTCTCTTCAAAAGTCTGGATTCCAATTCCAGCATAATGGGTTTCCTGAGGCACACATCAGAACAAATCTCCTCTCCACAAGGAAACTTGTGCATGGGAGCTATGTCAAAAGCTTTGGAGAATACTTCAGGGTCCCGGGGCCACCGCCCCATTCCAAGGTCCTCATGGACACAAACACACATTAGGGCCCATCCTCAGGAAAGTCCATTTCAACTCATCCACCCCGGTTGCTCCCGCAGAGGGATCCGATCTCAACTGTATTGTGGCTAGTAGACAATTGGATTGTGAGGCGGGCTTGCCTGGCATCCATCCTCCAACGGTGCTCTGGAGTCATTCCATATGGGATGTCCTGGATCTGCCCAACAGGGCTTAAGTGTCACACAGAAGGAATCATTGAAGTGGGCATCCCACCACTCCCAACGTCGGAAACCTCCATGGCCTTGAGATTCCGCTCCTTTCATGAAGGCGCAGTCATGCACAGAAACTCCAACCTGAGCCAACGACTGATCCTCGCCGTGACTTCAGATGCTTGAGATTTTGGTTGCGACTGCAGGGGGTACCAGCCGTGCCCTCGGCCTGAAACTCAAGTCTAGCTCGTGTTCTCAAACTTCTGTCCTCACACTCCTGTCCCAGAAGCCCTCAAGTTTGGCAATCCCGGACCCACAATGCAGCACTCTGCCTGCCCTCTAGAAAAAATATCTTGCCTAATGAGGTGCCCAGGCACCTCAAATGAGGATAAACCTACAGGGCACTCGACTGTACCCAAATTATATAGTCTAACTTGGGCACTAGTGCACTGTATGACACAACCTGAGCCAGAACCTCCTGACCAACACCCAGGCAGTTGACCGCACACTGAGCATATCAGATGCGCCATCGCCTTAGATTGTCATCTCTTCCCAACTGCGATTTTTTCAGGCTTCAGAACCTAGACCTTATCTCCAACCACTGCCCAGGGTTGAAAATGATGCAGAAATCAAAACACCTTCCCCATGGCAAGAGACCTTGTGATTGGCATGTTGTCCAAGGTCCAGTGTAGTTGAAACCAGTGTGGCCCATGAGGCCCCGCCCATGCTCGCGTGCCACGTTGGTCACAAACACACACTGTGACCCTCAGCCTGAGCCCAGGCCTCAAGTAAGGCCTCTCAGTGGCTGGATGAAGAGACAGCTTATTGTGCCTGCCATGCCCCTAGGCCCCAATTTTTAACCATAGTTTGGGTTTTCCCTTCACTCTTCCCCAGGGCTCTGCTTTGGAATTCCTCTTTTGTTCAGACACCTGAGGTAATAAACCTGAAAGGAGAAATCCCATCCCACAGATTGACGAAAAACAATTGGGATCGGGCCAAATCCACAGAGAGGAAGATTCTTCCATGGCCCATGAGTCCTCCCCCATTCCACGGCCATCGTTGATATAAAATCCAAATGCAAAAGCCTGAGCAAGTGCCTCAGAATCGCTCTTTCTTCATATCCTGAAGATTTCTTCTCATGATTTGTAGATTGGGCCTGCCATACCTACATACCCAAACCTAAGCTGAGTTTGTGTTTTCAGACTTCTGTCCTCAAAGTCCTGGGCCACACACCCTCATGCTGGGGCCTCTGAAGCCACACATTAGGACTGTGCCTACCCAATCCATGGGAATTCTGCCCATTCAATTGTCAAAAATCGTACAAATTAGGAGAACTCTCCAAAGTCCCTGAGGCCAAACCAATAGTGTAGGTCTCCGGGGACAAACAAGGGCGGTAAGACACCAGGTGAGCATCTACCTCCACTCATTCCATAGATGAATATCCCCAGACAAGAAGAATGAACAAGACAGGACCCTAGGCCATAATCGAATACATTGCATTGGTTTACAGGCATGTCTCTTCAAAAGTCTGGATTCCAATACCAGCATAATGGGTTTCCTGAGGCACCCATCAGAACAAATCTCCTCTCCACAAGGAAACTTGTGCATGGGAGCTATGTCAAAAGCTTAGGAGAATACTTCAGGGTCCCAGTGCCACCGCCCCATTTCAAGGCCCTCATGGACACAAACACACATTAGGGCCCATCCTCAGGAAAGTCCATTTCAACTCAGCCACCCCCGGTTGCTCCCGCAGAGGGATCCGATCTCAACTGTATTGTGGCTAGTAGACAATTGGATTGCAAGGCGGGCTTCCCTGACATCCATCCTCCAAGGGTGCTCTGGAGTCATTCCATATGGGATGTCCTGGAGCTGCCCAACTGGTCTCAATTGTCCCGCAGAAGGAATCCTTGAAGGGGGCATCACACAACTCCCAACGTGGGAAAAGCTCCATGGCTTCGAGATTCCGCTCCTTTCATGAAGGGGCAGTCATGCACAGAAACTACAACCTGAGCCAACGTCTGATCCTCGCCGTGACTTCAGATGCTTGAGATATGGTTTCCGATCTGCAGGGGGTACCTACCGTGCCCTCGGCCTGAAGCCCAAGTCTATCTTGTGTTCTCAGACTTCTGTCCTCAAACTCCTGGCCCGGAAGTCCTCCATTTTGGCAATTCCGGACCCACAAGGCAGCACTCTGCCTGCCCTCTAGAAAAAATATCTTGCCTAATGACGTGCCCAGGCACCTCAAATGAGGGTAAACCTACAGGGAACTCGACTGTACCCAAATTATATAGTCTAACTTGGGCACTAGTGCACTGTCTGACACAACCTCAGCCAGAACCCCCTGACCAACACCCAGGCAGCTGACCGTACACTGAGCATATCAGACGCGCCATCGCCTTAGGTCGTCATCTCTTCCCAACTGCGATTTTTCAGGCTTCAGAACCTGTACCTTATGTCCAATCACTGCTCACGTTTGAAAATGATGCAGAAATCAGAACACCTTCCCCATGGCAAGAGACCTTGTGATTGGCATGTTGTCCAAGGTCCAGTGTAGTTGAAACCAGTTTGGCCCATGAGGCCCCACCCATGTTCGCGGGCCACAATTGTCACAAACACACATTTGACCCTCAGCCTGAGCCCAGTCTCAAGTAAGGCCGCTCAGTGGCTGGATGAAGAGACAGCTTATTGGGCCTGCCAAGCCCCTATGCCGCAATTTTTAACCATAGTTTGGGTTTTCCATTCACTCTTCGCCAGGGCTCTGCTTTGGAATTCCTCTTTTGTTCGGACACCTGAGGTAATAAACCTGAAAGGAGACCTCCCATCCCACAGATTGACGAAAAAAATTGGGACCGCCCCAATCCACAGAAAGGAAGATTCGTCCATGGCCCATGATGCCTCCCCACATTCCACGGCCATCGTTGATATAAAATCCAGAGACAAAAGCCTGAGCAAGTGCCTCAGACTCGCTCTTTCTTCATATCCTGAAGAGTTCTTCTCATGGTTTGTAGATTGGGCCTGCCATACCTACGTCCCCAAACATAAGGTGAGTTTGTGTTTTCAGACTTCTGTCCTCAAAGTCCTGGGCCACACAGCCTCCAGGCTGGGGCCCCTGGAGCCACACATTCGGACTGTGCCTACCCAATCCATGGGTATTCTGCCCATTCCATTGTCCAAAATCTTACAAATTGGGAGAACTCTCCAAAGTCCCCGAGGCAATCCCAATAGTGTAGGTCTCCAGGGACAAACAAGGGTGGTCTGACACCAGGTGAGCATCTACCTCCAATCATTCCATAGATGAATATCCCCAGAGAAGGAGAATGAACAAGACAGGACCCTAGGCCATAATCGAATACATTGCTTTGTTTTACAGGCATGTCTCTTCAAAAGTCTGGATTCCAATACCAGCATAATGGGTTTCCTGAGGCACCCATCAGAACAAATCTCCTCTCCACAAGGAAACTTGTGCATGGGAGCTATGTCAAAAGCTTAGGAGAATACTTCAGGGTCCCAGTGCCACCGCCCCATTTCAAGGCCCTCATGGACACAAACACACATTAGGGCCCATCTTCAGGAAAGTCCATTTCAACTCAGCCACACAGGTTGCTCCCGCAGAGGGATCCGATCTCAACTGTATTGTGGCTAGTAGACAATTGGATTGCGAGGCGGGCTTCCCTGACATACATCCTCCAAGGGTGCTCTGGAGTCATTCCATATGGGATGTCCTGGAGCTGCCCAACTGGTCTCAATTATCCCGCAGAAGGAATCCTTGAAGGGGGCATCACACAACTCCCAATGTGGGAAAAGCTCCATGGCTTCGAGATTCCGCTCCTTTCATGAAGGGGCAGTCATGCACAGAAACTACAACCTGAGCCAACGTCTGATCCTCGCCGTGACTTCAGATGCTTGAGATATGGTTTCCGATCTGCAGGGGGTACCTACCGTGCCCTCGGCCTGAAGCCCAAGTCTATCTTGTGTTCTCAGACTTCTGTCCTCAAACTCCTGGCCCGGAAGTCCTCCATTTTGGCAATTCCGGACCCACAAGGCAGCACTCTGCCTGCCCTCTAGAAATAATATCTTGCCTAATGACGTGCCCAGGCACCTCAAATGAGTGTAAACCTACAGGGAACTCGACTGTACCCAAATTATATAGTCTAACTTGGGCACTAGTGCACTGTCTGACACAACCTCAGCCAGAACCCCCTGACCAACACCCAGGCAGCTGACCGTACACTGAGCATACCAGACGCGCCATCGCCTTAGGTGGTCATCTCTTCCCAACTGAGATTTTTCAGGCTTCAGAACCTGTACCTTATGTCCAATCACTGCTCACGTTTGAAAATGATGCAGAAATCAGAACACCTTCCCCATGGCAAGAGACCTTGTGATTGGCATGTTGTCCAAGGTCCAGTGTAGTTGAAACCAGTTTGGCCCATGAGGCCCCACCCATGTTCGCGGGCCACAATTGTCACAAACACACATTTGACCCTCAGCCTGAGCCCAGTCTCAAGTAAGGCCGCTCAGTGGCTGGATGAAGAGACAGCTTATTGGGCCTGCCAAGCCCCTATGCCGCAATTTTTAACCATAGTTTGGGTTTTCCATTCACTCTTCGCCAGGGCTCTGCTTTGGAATTCCTCTTTTGTTCGGACACCTGAGGTAATAAACCTGAAAGGAGACCTCCCATCCCACAGATTGACGAAAAAAATTGGGACCGCCCCAATCCACAGAAAGGAAGATTCGTCCATGGCCCATGATGCCTCCCCACATTCCACGGCCATCGTTGATATAAAATCCAGAGACAAAAGCCTGAGCAAGTGCCTCAGACTCGCTCTTTCTTCATATCCTGAAGAGTTCTTCTCATGGTTTGTAGATTGGGCCTGCCATACCTACGTCCCCAAACATAAGGTGAGTTTGTGTTTTCAGACTTCTGTCCTCAAATTCCCGGGCCACACAGCCTCCAGTCTGGGGCCCCTGGAGCCACACATTCGGACTGTGCCTACCCAATCCATGGGAATTCTGCCCATTCCATTGTCCAAAATCTTACAAATTGGGAGAACTCTCCAAAGTCCCCGAGGCAATCCCAATAGTGTAGGTCTCCAGGGACAAACAAGGGTGGTCTGACACCAGGTGAGCATCTACCTCCAATCATTCCATAGATGAATATCCCCAAAGAAGGAGAATGAACAAGACAGGACCCTAGGCCATAATCGAATACATTGCTTTGTTTTACAGGTATGTCTCTTCAAAAGTCTGGATTCCAATTCCAGCATAATGGGTTTCCTGAGGCACCCATCAGAACAAATCTCCTCTCCACAAGGAAACTTGTGCATGGGAGCTATGTCAAAAGCTTAGGAGAATACTTCAGGGTCCCGGGGCCACCGCCCCATTCCAAGGTCCTCATGGACACAAACACACATTAGGGCCCATCCTCAGGAAAGTCCATTTCAACTCATCCACCCCGGTTGCTCCCGCAGAGGGATCCGATCTCAACTGTATTGTGGCTAGTAGACAATTGGATTGTGAGGCGGGCTTGCCTGGCATCCATCCTCCAACGGTGCTCTGGAGTCATTCCATATGGGATGTCCTGGATCTGCCCAACAGGGCTTAAGTGTCACACAGAAGGAATCATTGAAGTGGGCATCCCACCACTCCCAACGTCGGAAACCTCCATGGCCTTGAGATTCCGCTCCTTTCATGAAGGCGCAGTCATGCACAGAAACTCCAACCTGAGCCAACGACTGATCCTCGCCGTGACTTCAGATGCTTGAGATTTTGGTTGCGACTGCAGGGGGTACCAGCCGTGCCCTCGGCCTGAAACTCAAGTCTAGCTCGTGTTCTCAAACTTCTGTCCTCACACTCCTGTCCCAGAAGCCCTCAAGTTTGGCAATTCCGGACCCACAATGCAGCACTCTGCCTGCCCTCTAGAAAAAATATCTTGCCTAATGAGGTGCCCAGGCACCTCAAATGAGGATAAACCTACAGGGCACTCGACTGTACCCAAATTATATAGTCTAACTTGGGCACTAGTGCACTGTATGACACAACCTGAGCCAGAACCTCCTGACCAACACCCAGGCAGTTGACCGCACACTGAGCATATCAGATGCGCCATCGCCTTAGATTGTCATCTCTTCCCAACTGCGATTTTTCAGGCTTCAGAATCTAGACCTTATCTCCAACCACTGCCCAGGGTTGAAAATGATGCAGAAATCAAAACACCTTCCCCATGGCAAGAGACCTTGTGATTGGCATGTTGTCCAAGGTCCAGTGTAGTTGAAACCAGTGTGGCCCATGAGGCCCCGCCCATGCTCGCGTGCCACGTTGGTCACAAACACACACTGTGACCCTCAGCCTGAGCCCAGGCCTCAAGTAAGGCCTCTCAGTGGCTGGATGAAGAGACAGCTTATTGTGCCTGCCATGCCCCTAGGCCCCAATTTTTAACCATAGTTTGGGTTTTCCCTTCACTCTTCCCCAGGGCTCTGCTTTTGAATTCCTCTTTTTTTCAGACACCTGAGGTAATAAACCTGAAAGGAGAAATCCCATCCCACAGATTGACGAAAAACAATTGGGATCGGGCCAAATCCACAGAGAGGAAGATTCGTCCATGGCCCATGAGTCCTCCCCCATTCCACGGCCATCGTTGATATAAAATCCAAATGCAAAAGCCTGAGCAAGTGCCTCAGAATCGCTCTTTCTTCATATCCTGAAGATTTCTTCTCATGATTTGTAGATTGGGCCTGCCATACCTACATCCCCAAACCTAAGCTGAGTTTGTGTTTTCAGACTTCTGTCCTCAAAGTCCTGGGCCACACACCCTCATGCTGGGGCCTCTGAAGCCACACATTAGGACTGTGCCTACCCAATCCATGGGAATTCTGCCCATTCCATTGTCCAAAATCGTACAAATTAGGAGAACTCTCCAAAGTCCCTGAGGCCAAACCAATAGTGTAGGTCTCCGGGGACAAACAAGGGCGGTAAGACACCAGGTGAGCATCTACCTCCACTCATTCCATAGATGAATATCCCCAGACAAGAAGAATGAACAAGACAGGACCCTAGGCCATAATCGAATACATTGCATTGGTTTACAGGCATGTCTCTTCAAAAGTCTGGATTCCAATACCAGCATAATGGGTTTCCTGAGGCACCCATCAGAACAAATCTCCTCTCCACAAGGAAACTTGTGCATGGGATCTATGTCAAAAGCTTAGGAGAATACTTCAGGGTCCCAGTGCCACCGCCCCATTTCAAGGCCCTCATGGACACAAACACACATTAGGGCCCATCCTCAGGAAAGTCCATTTCAACTCAGCCACCCCGGTTGCTCCCGCAGAGGGATCCGATCTCAACTGTATTGTGGCTAGTAGACAATTGGATTGCAAGGCGGGCTTCCCTGACATCCATCCTCCAAGGGTGCTCTGGAGTCATTCCATATGGGATGTCCTGGAGCTGCCCAACTGGTCTCAATTGTCCCGCAGAAGGAATCCTTGAAGGGGGCATCACACAACTCCCAACGTGGGAAAAGCTCCATGGCTTCGAGATTCCGCTCCTTTCATGAAGGGGCAGTCATGCACAGAAACTACAACCTGAGCCAACGTCTGATCCTCGCCGTGACTTCAGATGCTTGAGATATGGTTCCCGATCTGCAGGGGGTACCAGCCGTGCCCTCGGCCTGAAGCCCAAGTCTATCTTGTGTTCTCAGACTTCTGTCCTCAAACTCCTGGCCCGGAAGTCCTCCATTTTGGCAATTCCGGACCCACAAGGCAGCACTCTGCCTGCCCTCTAGAAAAAATATCTTGCCTAATGAGGTGCCCAGGCACCTCAAATGAGGATAAACCTACAGGGAACTCGACTGTACCCAAATTATATAGTCTAACTTGGGCACTAGTGCACTGTCTGACACAACCTCAGCCAGAACCCCCTGACCAACACCCAGGCAGCTGACCGTACACTGAGCATACCAGACGCGCCATCGCCTTAGGTCGTCATCTCTTCCCAACTGCGATTTTTCAGGCTTCAGAACCTGTACCTTATGTCCAATCACTGCTCACGTTTGAAAATGATGCAGAAATCAGAACACCTTCCCCATGGCAAGAGACCTTGTGATTGGCATGTTGTCCAAGGTCCAGTGTAGTTGAAACCAGTTTGGCCCATGAGGCCCCACCCATGTTCGCGGGCCACAATTGTCACAAACACACATTTGACCCTCAGCCTGAGCCCAGTCTCAAGTAAGGCCGCTCAGTGGCTGGATGAAGAGACAGCTTATTGGGCCTGCCAAGCCCCTATGCCGCAATTTTTAACCATAGTTTGGGTTTTCCATTCACTCTTCCCCAGGGCTCTGCTTTGGAATTCCTCTTTTGTTCGGACACCTGAGGTAATAAACCTGAAAGGAGACCTCCCATCCCACAGATTGACGAAAAAAATTGGGACCGCCCCAATCCACAGAAAGGAAGATTCGTCCATGGCCCATGATGCCTCCCCACATTCCACGGCCATCGTTGATATAAAATCCAGAGACAAAAGCCTGAGCAAGTGCCTCAGACTCGCTCTTTCTTCATATCCTGAAGAGTTCTTCTCATGGTTTGTAGATTGGGCCTGCCATACCTACGTCCCCAAACATAAGGTGAGTTTGTGTTTTCAGACTTCTGTCCTCAAAGTCCTGGGCCACACAGCCTCCAGGCTGGGGCCCCTGGAGCCACACATTCGGACTGTGCCTACCCAATCCATGGGTATTCTGCCCATTCCATTGTCCAAAATCTTACAAATTGGGAGAACTCTCCAAAGTCCCCGAGGCAATCCCAATAGTGTAGGTCTCCAGGGACAAACAAGGGTGGTCTGACACCAGGTGAGCATCTACCTCCAATCATTCCATAGATGAATATCCCCAGAGAAGGAGAATGAACAAGACAGGACCCTAGGCCATAATCGAATACATTGCTTTGTTTTACAGGCATGTCTCTTCAAAAGTCTGGATTCCAATTCCAGCATAATGGGTTTCCTGAGGCACACATCAGAACAAATCTCCTCTCCACAAGGAAACTTGTGCATGGGAGCTATGTCAAAAGCTTAGGAGAATACTTCAGGGTCCCGGGGCCACCGCCCCATTCCAAGGTCCTCATGGACACAAACACACATTAGGGCCCATCCTCAGGAAAGTCCATTTCAACTCATCCACCCCGGTTGCTCCCGCAGAGGGATCCGATCTCAACTGTATTGTGGCTAGTAGACAATTGGATTGTGAGGCGGGCTTGCCTGGCATCCATCCTCCAACGGTGCTCTGGAGTCATTCCATATGGGATGTCCTGGAGCTGCCCAGCAGGTCTTAATTGTCACACAGAAGGAATCATTGAAGGGGGCATCCCACCACTCCCAACGTCGGAAACCTCCATGGCCTTGAGATTCCGCTCCTTTCATGAAGGCGCAGTCATGCACAGAAACTCCAACCTGAGCCAACGACTGATCCTCGCCGTGATTTCAGATGCTTGAGATTTTGGTTGCGACTGCAGGGGGTACCAGCCGTGCCCTCGGCCTGAAACTCAAGTCTAGCTCGTGTTCTCAAACTTCTGTCCTCACACTCCTGTCCCAGAAGCCCTCAAGTTTGGCAATCCCGGACCCACAATGCAGCACTCTGCCTGCCCTCTAGAAAAAATATCTTGCCTAATGAGGTGCCCAGGCACCTCAAATGAGGATAAACCTACAGGGCACTCGACTGTACCCAAATTATATAGTCTAACTTGGGCACTAGTGCACTGTATGACACAACCTGAGCCAGAACCTCCTGACCAACACCCAGGCAGTTGACCGCACACTGAGCATATCAGATGCGCCATCGCCTTAGATTGTCATCTCTTCCCAACTGCGATTTTTCAGGCTTCAGAACCTAGACCTTATCTCCAACCACTGCCCAGGGTTGAAAATGATGCAGAAATCAAAACACCTTCCCCATGGCAAGAGACCTTGTGATTGGCATGTTGTCCAAGGTCCAGTGTAGTTGAAACCAGTGTGGCCCATGAGGCCCCGCCCATGCTCGCGTGCCACGTTGGTCACAAACACACACTGTGACCCTCAGCCTGAGCCCAGGCCTCAAGTAAGGCCTCTCAGTGGCTGGATGAAGAGACAGCTTATTGTGCCTGCCATGCCCCTAGGCCCCAATTTTTAACCATAGTTTGGGTTTTCCCTTCACTCTTCCCCAGGGCTCTGCTTTGGAATTCCTCTTTTGTTCAGACACCTGAGGTAATAAACCTGAAAGGAGAAATCCCATCCCACAGATTGACGAAAAACAATTGGGATCGGGCCAAATCCACAGAGAGGAAGATTCGTCCATGGCCCATGAGTCCTCCCCCATTCCACGGCCATCGTTGATATAAAATCCAAATGCAAAAGCCTGAGCAAGTGCCTCAGAATCGCTCTTTCTTCATATCCTGAAGATTTCTTCTCATGATTTGTAGATTGGGCCTGCCATACCTACATCCCCAAACCTAAGCTGAGTTTGTGTTTTCAGACTTCTGTCCTCAAAGTCCTGGGCCACACACCCTCATGCTGGGGCCTCTGAAGCCACACATTAGGACTGTGCCTACCCAATCCATGGGAATTCTGCCCATTCCATTGTCCAAAATCGTACAAATTAGGAGAACTCTCCAAAGTCCCTGAGGCCAAACCAATAGTGTAGGTCTCCGGGGACAAACAAGGGCGGTAAGACACCAGGTGAGCATCTACCTCCACTCATTCCATAGATGAATATCCCCAGACAAGAAGAATGAACAAGACAGGACCCTAGGCCATAATCGAATACATTGCATTGGTTTACAGGCATGTCTCTTCAAAAGTCTGGATTCCAATACCAGCATAATGGGTTTCCTGAGGCACCCATCAGAACAAATCTCCTCTCCACAAGGAAACTTGTGCATGGGATCTATGTCAAAAGCTTAGGAGAATACTTCAGGGTCCCAGTGCCACCGCCCCATTTCAAGGCCCTCATGGACACAAACACACATTAGGGCCCATCCTCAGGAAAGTCCATTTCAACTCAGCCACCCCGGTTGCTCCCGCAGAGGGATCCGATCTCAACTGTATTGTGGCTAGTAGACAATTGGATTGCAAGGCGGGCTTCCCTGACATCCATCCTCCAAGGGTGCTCTGGAGTCATTCCATATGGGATGTCCTGGAGCTGCCCAACTGGTCTCAATTGTCCCGCAGAAGGAATCCTTGAAGGGGGCATCACACAACTCCCAACGTGGGAAAAGCTCCATGGCTTCGAGATTCCGCTCCTTTCATGAAGGGGCAGTCATGCACAGAAACTACAACCTGAGACAACGTCTGATCCTCGCCGTGACTTCAGATGCTTGAGATATGGTTCCCGATCTGCAGGGGGTACCAGCCGTGCCCTCGGCCTGAAGCCCAAGTCTATCTTGTGTTCTCAGACTTCTGTCCTCAAACTCCTGGCCCGGAAGTCCTCCATTTTGGCAATTCCGGACCCACAAGGCAGCACTCTGCCTGCCCTCTAGAAAAAATATCTTGCCTAATGAGGTGCCCAGGCACCTCAAATGAGGATAAACCTACAGGGAACTCGACTGTACCCAAATTATATAGTCTAACTTGGGCACTAGTGCACTGTCTGACACAACCTCAGCCAGAACCCCCTGACCAACACCCAGGCAGCTGACCGTACACTGAGCATACCAGACGCGCCATCGCCTTAGGTCGTCATCTCTTCCCAACTGCGATTTTTCAGGCTTCAGAACCTGTACCTTATGTCCAATCACTGCTCACGTTTGAAAATGATGCAGAAATCAGAACACCTTCCCCATGGCAAGAGACCTTGTGATTGGCATGTTGTCCAAGGTCCAGTGTAGTTGAAACCAGTTTGGCCCATGAGGCCCCACCCATGTTCGCGGGCCACAATTGTCACAAACACACATTTGACCCTCAGCCTGAGCCCAGTCTCAAGTAAGGCCGCTCAGTGGCTGGATGAAGAGACAGCTTATTGGGCCTGCCAAGCCCCTATGCCGCAATTTTTAACCATAGTTTGGGTTTTCCATTCACTCTTCCCCAGGGCTCTGCTTTGGAATTCCTCTTTTGTTCGGACACCTGAGGTAATAAACCTGAAAGGAGACCTCCCATCCCACAGATTGACGAAAAAAATTGGGACCGCCCCAATCCACAGAAAGGAAGATTCGTCCATGGCCCATGATGCCTCCCCACATTCCACGGCCATCGTTGATATAAAATCCAGAGACAAAAGCCTGAGCAAGTGCCTCAGACTCGCTCTTTCTTCATATCCTGAAGAGTTCTTCTCATGGTTTGTAGATTGGGCCTGCCATACCTACGTCCCCAAACATAAGGTGAGTTTGTGTTTTCAGACTTCTGTCCTCAAAGTCCTGGGCCACACAGCCTCCAGGCTGGGGCCCCTGGAGCCACACATTCGGACTGTGCCTACCCAATCCATGGGTATTCTGCCCATTCCATTGTCCAAAATCTTACAAATTGGGAGAACTCTCCAAAGTCCCCGAGGCAATCCCAATAGTGTAGGTCTCCAGGGACAAACAAGGGTGGTCTGACACCAGGTGAGCATCTACCTCCAATCATTCCATAGATGAATATCCCCAGAGAAGGAGAATGAACAAGACAGGACCCTAGGCCATAATCGAATACATTGCTTTGTTTTACAGGCATGTCTCTTCAAAAGTCTGGATTCCAATTCCAGCATAATGGGTTTCCTGAGGCACACATCAGAACAAATCTCCTCTCCACAAGGAAACTTGTGCATGGGAGCTATGTCAAAAGCTTAGGAGAATACTTCAGGGTCCCGGGGCCACCGCCCCATTCCAAGGTCCTCATGGACACAAACACACATTAGGGCCCATCCTCAGGAAAGTCCATTTCAACTCATCCACCGGGTTGCTCCCGCAGAGGGATCCGATCTCAACTGTATTGTGGCTAGTAGACAATTGGATTGTGAGGCGGGCTTGCCTGGCATCCATCCTCCAACGGTGCTCTGGAGTCATTCCATATGGGATGTCCTGGAGCTGCCCAGCAGGTCTTAATTGTCACACAGAAGGAATCATTGAAGGGGGCATCCCACCACTCCCAACGTCGGAAACCTCCATGGCCTTGAGATTCCGCTCCTTTCATGAAGGCACAGTCATGCACAGAAACTCCAACCTGAGCCAACGACTGATCCTCGCCGTGATTTCAGATGCTTGAGATTTTGGTTGCGACTGCAGGGGGTACCAGCCGTGCCCTCGGCCTGAAACTCAAGTCTAGCTCGTGTTCTCAAACTTCTGTCCTCACACTCCTGTCCCAGAAGCCCTCAAGTTTGGCAATCCCGGACCCACAATGCAGCACTCTGCCTGCCCTCTAGAAAAAATATCTTGCCTAATGAGGTGCCCAGGCACCTCAAATGAGGATAAACCTACAGGGCACTCGACTGTACCCAAATTATATAGTCTAACTTGGGCACTAGTGCACTGTATGACACAACCTGAGCCAGAACCTCCTGACCAACACCCAGGCAGTTGACCGCACACTGAGCATATCAGATGCGCCATCGCCTTAGATTGTCATCTCTTCCCAACTGCGATTTTTCAGGCTTCAGAACCTAGACCTTATCTCCAACCACTGCCCAGGGTTGAAAATGATGCAGAAATCAAAACACCTTCCCCATGGCAAGAGACCTTGTGATTGGCATGTTGTCCAAGGTCCAGTGTAGTTGAAACCAGTGTGGCCCATGAGGCCCCGCCCATGCTCGCGTGCCACGTTGGTCACAAACACACACTGTGACCCTCAGCCTGAGCCCAGGCCTCAAGTAAGGCCTCTCAGTGGCTGGATGAAGAGACAGCTTATTGTGCCTGCCATGCCCCTAGGCCCCAATTTTTAACCATAGTTTGGGTTTTCCCTTCACTCTTCCCCAGGGCTCTGCTTTGGAATTCCTCTTTTGTTCAGACACCTGAGGTAATAAACCTGAAAGGAGAAATCCCATCCCACAGATTGACGAAAAACAATTGGGATCGGGCCAAATCCACAGAGAGGAAGATTCGTCCATGGCCCATGAGTCCTCCCCCATTCCACGGCCATCGTTGATATAAAATCCAAATGCAAAAGCCTGAGCAAGTGCCTCAGAATCGCTCTTTCTTCATATCCTGAAGATTTCTTCTCATGATTTGTAGATTGGGCCTGCCATACCTACATCCCCAAACCTAAGCTGAGTTTGTGTTTTCAGACTTCTGTCCTCAAAGTCCTGGGCCACACACCCTCATGCTGGGGCCTCTGAAGCCACACATTAGGACTGTGCCTACCCAATCCATGGGAATTCTGCCCATTCCATTGTCCAAAATCGTACAAATTAGGAGAACTCTCCAAAGTCCCTGAGGCCAAACCAATAGTGTAGGTCTCCGGGGACAAACAAGGGCGGTAAGACACCAGGTGAGCATCTACCTCCACTCATTCCATAGATGAATATCCCCAGACAAGAAGAATGAACAAGACAGGACCCTAGGCCATAATCGAATACATTGCATTGGTTTACAGGCATGTCTCTTCAAAAGTCTGGATTCCAATACCAGCATAATGGGTTTCCTGAGGCACCCATCAGAACAAATCTCCTCTCCACAAGGAAACTTGTGCATGGGATCTATGTCAAAAGCTTAGGAGAATACTTCAGGGTCCCAGTGCCACCGCCCCATTTCAAGGCCCTCATGGACACAAACACACATTAGGGCCCATCCTCAGGAAAGTCCATTTCAACTCAGCCACCCCGGTTGCTCCCGCAGAGGGATCCGATCTCAACTGTATTGTGGCTAGTAGACAATTGGATTGCAAGGCGGGCTTCCCTGACATCCATCCTCCAAGGGTGCTCTGGAGTCATTCCATATGGGATGTCCTGGAGCTGCCCAACTGGTCTCAATTGTCCCGCAGAAGGAATCCTTGAAGGGGGCATCACACAACTCCCAACGTGGGAAAAGCTCCATGGCTTCGAGATTCCGCTCCTTTCATGAAGGGGCAGTCATGCACAGAAACTACAACCTGAGACAACGTCTGATCCTCGCCGTGACTTCAGATGCTTGAGATATGGTTCCCGATCTGCAGGGGGTACCAGCCGTGCCCTCGGCCTGAAGCCCAAGTCTATCTTGTGTTCTCAGACTTCTGTCCTCAAACTCCTGGCCCGGAAGTCCTCCATTTTGGCAATTCCGGACCCACAAGGCAGCACTCTGCCTGCCCTCTAGAAAAAATATCTTGCCTAATGAGGTGCCCAGGCACCTCAAATGAGGATAAACCTACAGGGAACTCGACTGTACCCAAATTATATAGTCTAACTTGGGCACTAGTGCACTGTCTGACACAACCTCAGCCAGAACCCCCTGACCAACACCCAGGCAGCTGACCGTACACTGAGCATACCAGACGCGCCATCGCCTTAGGTCGTCATCTCTTCCCAACTGCGATTTTTCAGGCTTCAGAACCTGTACCTTATGTCCAATCACTGCTCACGTTTGAAAATGATGCAGAAATCAGAACACCTTCCCCATGGCAAGAGACCTTGTGATTGGCATGTTGTCCAAGGTCCAGTGTAGTTGAAACCAGTTTGGCCCATGAGGCCCCACCCATGTTCGCGGGCCACAATTGTCACAAACACACATTTGACCCTCAGCCTGAGCCCAGTCTCAAGTAAGGCCGCTCAGTGGCTGGATGAAGAGACAGCTTATTGGGCCTGCCAAGCCCCTATGCCGCAATTTTTAACCATAGTTTGGGTTTTCCATTCACTCTTCCCCAGGGCTCTGCTTTGGAATTCCTCTTTTGTTCGGACACCTGAGGTAATAAACCTGAAAGGAGACCTCCCATCCCACAGATTGACGAAAAAAATTGGGACCGCCCCAATCCACAGAAAGGAAGATTCGTCCATGGCCCATGATGCCTCCCCACATTCCACGGCCATCGTTGATATAAAATCCAGAGACAAAAGCCTGAGCAAGTGCCTCAGACTCGCTCTTTCTTCATATCCTGAAGAGTTCTTCTCATGGTTTGTAGATTGGGCCTGCCATACCTACGTCCCCAAACATAAGGTGAGTTTGTGTTTTCAGACTTCTGTCCTCAAAGTCCTGGGCCACACAGCCTCCAGGCTGGGGCCCCTGGAGCCACACATTCGGACTGTGCCTACCCAATCCATGGGTATTCTGCCCATTCCATTGTCCAAAATCTTACAAATTGGGAGAACTCTCCAAAGTCCCCGAGGCAATCCCAATAGTGTAGGTCTCCAGGGACAAACAAGGGTGGTCTGACACCAGGTGAGCATCTACCTCCAATCATTCCATAGATGAATATCCCCAGAGAAGGAGAATGAACAAGACAGGACCCTAGGCCATAATCGAATACATTGCTTTGTTTTACAGGCATGTCTCTTCAAAAGTCTGGATTCCAATTCCAGCATAATGGGTTTCCTGAGGCACACATCAGAACAAATCTCCTCTCCACAAGGAAACTTGTGCATGGGAGCTATGTCAAAAGCTTAGGAGAATACTTCAGGGTCCCGGGGCCACCGCCCCATTCCAAGGTCCTCATGGACACAAACACACATTAGGGCCCATCCTCAGGAAAGTCCATTTCAACTCATCCACCGGGTTGCTCCCGCAGAGGGATCCGATCTCAACTGTATTGTGGCTAGTAGACAATTGGATTGTGAGGCGGGCTTGCCTGGCATCCATCCTCCAACGGTGCTCTGGAGTCATTCCATATGGGATGTCCTGGAGCTGCCCAGCAGGTCTTAATTGTCACACAGAAGGAATCATTGAAGGGGGCATCCCACCACTCCCAACGTCGGAAACCTCCATGGCCTTGAGATTCCGCTCCTTTCATGAAGGCACAGTCATGCACAGAAACTCCAACCTGAGCCAACGACTGATCCTCGCCGTGATTTCAGATGCTTGAGATTTTGGTTGCGACTGCAGGGGGTACCAGCCGTGCCCTCGGCCTGAAACTCAAGTCTAGCTCGTGTTCTCAAACTTCTGTCCTCACACTCCTGTCCCAGAAGCCCTCAAGTTTGGCAATCCCGGACCCACAATGCAGCACTCTGCCTGCCCTCTAGAAAAAATATCTTGCCTAATGAGGTGCCCAGGCACCTCAAATGAGGATAAACCTACAGGGCACTCGACTGTACCCAAATTATATAGTCTAACTTGGGCACTAGTGCACTGTATGACACAACCTGAGCCAGAACCTCCTGACCAACACCCAGGCAGTTGACCGCACACTGAGCATATCAGATGCGCCATCGCCTTAGATTGTCATCTCTTCCCAACTGCGATTTTTCAGGCTTCAGAACCTAGACCTTATCTCCAACCACTGCCCAGGGTTGAAAATGATGCAGAAATCAAAACACCTTCCCCATGGCAAGAGACCTTGTGATTGGCATGTTGTCCAAGGTCCAGTGTAGTTGAAACCAGTGTGGCCCATGAGGCCCCGCCCATGCTCGCGTGCCACGTTGGTCACAAACACACACTGTGACCCTCAGCCTGAGCCCAGGCCTCAAGTAAGGCCTCTCAGTGGCTGGATGAAGAGACAGCTTATTGTGCCTGCCATGCCCCTAGGCCCCAATTTTTAACCATAGTTTGGGTTTTCCCTTCACTCTTCCCCAGGGCTCTGCTTTGGAATTCCTCTTTTGTTCAGACACCTGAGGTAATAAACCTGAAAGGAGAAATCCCATCCCACAGATTGACGAAAAACAATTGGGATCGGGCCAAATCCACAGAGAGGAAGATTCGTCCATGGCCCATGAGTCCTCCCCCATTCCACGGCCATCGTTGATATAAAATCCAAATGCAAAAGCCTGAGCAAGTGCCTCAGAATCGCTCTTTCTTCATATCCTGAAGATTTCTTCTCATGATTTGTAGATTGGGCCTGCCATACCTACATCCCCAAACCTAAGCTGAGTTTGTGTTTTCAGACTTCTGTCCTCAAAGTCCTGGGCCACACACCCTCATGCTGGGGCCTCTGAAGCCACACATTAGGACTGTGCCTACCCAATCCATGGGAATTCTGCCCATTCCATTGTCCAAAATCGTACAAATTAGGAGAACTCTCCAAAGTCCCTGAGGCCAAACCAATAGTGTAGGTCTCCGGGGACAAACAAGGGCGGTAAGACACCAGGTGAGCATCTACCTCCACTCATTCCATAGATGAATATCCCCAGACAAGAAGAATGAACAAGACAGGACCCTAGGCCATAATCGAATACATTGCATTGGTTTACAGGCATGTCTCTTCAAAAGTCTGGATTCCAATACCAGCATAATGGGTTTCCTGAGGCACCCATCAGAACAAATCTCCTCTCCACAAGGAAACTTGTGCATGGGATCTATGTCAAAAGCTTAGGAGAATACTTCAGGGTCCCAGTGCCACCGCCCCATTTCAAGGCCCTCATGGACACAAACACACATTAGGGCCCATCCTCAGGAAATTCCATTTCAACTCAGCCACCCCGGTTGCTCCCGCAGAGGGATCCGATCTCAACTGTATTGTGGCTAGTAGACAATTGGATTGCAAGGCGGGCTTCCCTGACATCCATCCTCCAAGGGTGCTCTGGAGTCATTCCATATGGGATGTCCTGGAGCTGCCCAACTGGTCTCAATTGTCCCGCAGAAGGAATCCTTGAAGGGGGCATCACACAACTCCCAACGTGGGAAAAGCTCCATGGCTTCGAGATTCCGCTCCTTTCATGAAGGGGCAGTCATGCACAGAAACTACAACCTGAGACAACGTCTGATCCTCGCCGTGACTTCAGATGCTTGAGATATGGTTCCCGATCTGCAGGGGGTACCAGCCGTGCCCTCGGCCTGAAGCCCAAGTCTATCTTGTGTTCTCAGACTTCTGTCCTCAAACTCCTGGCCCGGAAGTCCTCCATTTTGGCAATTCCGGACCCACAAGGCAGCACTCTGCCTGCCCTCTAGAAAAAATATCTTGCCTAATGAGGTGCCCAGGCACCTCAAATGAGGATAAACCTACAGGGAACTCGACTGTACCCAAATTATATAGTCTAACTTGGGCACTAGTGCACTGTCTGACACAACCTCAGCCAGAACCCCCTGACCAACACCCAGGCAGCTGACCGTACACTGAGCATACCAGACGCGCCATCGCCTTAGGTCGTCATCTCTTCCCAACTGCGATTTTTCAGGCTTCAGAACCTGTACCTTATGTCCAATCACTGCTCACGTTTGAAAATGATGCAGAAATCAGAACACCTTCCCCATGGCAAGAGACCTTGTGATTGGCATGTTGTCCAAGGTCCAGTGTAGTTGAAACCAGTTTGGCCCATGAGGCCCCACCCATGTTCGCGGGCCACAATTGTCACAAACACACATTTGACCCTCAGCCTGAGCCCAGTCTCAAGTAAGGCCGCTCAGTGGCTGGATGAAGAGACAGCTTATTGGGCCTGCCAAGCCCCTATGCCGCAATTTTTAACCATAGTTTGGGTTTTCCATTCACTCTTCCCCAGGGCTCTGCTTTGGAATTCCTCTTTTGTTCGGACACCTGAGGTAATAAACCTGAAAGGAGACCTCCCATCCCACAGATTGACGAAAAAAATTGGGACCGCCCCAATCCACAGAAAGGAAGATTCGTCCATGGCCCATGATGCCTCCCCACATTCCACGGCCATCGTTGATATAAAATCCAGAGACAAAAGCCTGAGCAAGTGCCTCAGACTCGCTCTTTCTTCATATCCTGAAGAGTTCTTCTCATGGTTTGTAGATTGGGCCTGCCATACCTACGTCCCCAAACATAAGGTGAGTTTGTGTTTTCAGACTTCTGTCCTCAAAGTCCTGGGCCACACAGCCTCCAGGCTGGGGCCCCTGGAGCCACACATTCGGACTGTGCCTACCCAATCCATGGGTATTCTGCCCATTCCATTGTCCAAAATCTTACAAATTGGGAGAACTCTCCAAAGTCCCCGAGGCAATCCCAATAGTGTAGGTCTCCAGGGACAAACAAGGGTGGTCTGACACCAGGTGAGCATCTACCTCCAATCATTCCATAGATGAATATCCCCAGAGAAGGAGAATGAACAAGACAGGACCCTAGGCCATAATCGAATACATTGCTTTGTTTTACAGGCATGTCTCTTCAAAAGTCTGGATTCCAATTCCAGCATAATGGGTTTCCTGAGGCACACATCAGAACAAATCTCCTCTCCACAAGGAAACTTGTGCATGGGAGCTATGTCAAAAGCTTAGGAGAATACTTCAGGGTCCCGGGGCCACCGCCCCATTCCAAGGTCCTCATGGACACAAACACACATTAGGGCCCATCCTCAGGAAAGTCCATTTCAACTCATCCACCCCGGTTGCTCCCGCAGAGGGATCCGATCTCAACTGTATTGTGGCTAGTAGACAATTGGATTGTGAGGCGGGCTTGCCTGGCATCCATCCTCCAACGGTGCTCTGGAGTCATTCCATATGGGATGTCCTGGAGCTGCCCAGCAGGTCTTAATTGTCACACAGAAGGAATCATTGAAGGGGGCATCCCACCACTCCCAACGTCGGAAACCTCCATGGCCTTGAGATTCCGCTCCTTTCATGAAGGCGCAGTCATGCACAGAAACTCCAACCTGAGCCAACGACTGATCCTCGCCGTGATTTCAGATGCTTGAGATTTTGGTTGCGACTGCAGGGGGTACCAGCCGTGCCCTCGGCCTGAAACTCAAGTCTAGCTCGTGTTCTCAAACTTCTGTCCTCACACTCCTGTCCCAGAAGCCCTCAAGTTTGGCAATCCCGGACCCACAATGCAGCACTCTGCCTGCCCTCTAGAAAAAATATCTTGCCTAATGAGGTGCCCAGGCACCTCAAATGAGGATAAACCTACAGGGCACTCGACTGTACCCAAATTATATAGTCTAACTTGGGCACTAGTGCACTGTATGACACAACCTGAGCCAGAACCTCCTGACCAACACCCAGGCAGTTGACCGCACACTGAGCATATCAGATGCGCCATCGCCTTAGATTGTCATCTCTTCCCAACTGCGATTTTTCAGGCTTCAGAACCTAGACCTTATCTCCAACCACTGCCCAGGGTTGAAAATGATGCAGAAATCAAAACACCTTCCCCATGGCAAGAGACCTTGTGATTGGCATGTTGTCCAAGGTCCAGTGTAGTTGAAACCAGTGTGGCCCATGAGGCCCCGCCCATGCTCGCGTGCCACGTTGGTCACAAACACACACTGTGACCCTCAGCCTGAGCCCAGGCCTCAAGTAAGGCCTCTCAGTGGCTGGATGAAGAGACAGCTTATTGTGCCTGCCATGCCCCTAGGCCCCAATTTTTAACCATAGTTTGGGTTTTCCCTTCACTCTTCCCCAGGGCTCTGCTTTGGAATTCCTCTTTTGTTCAGACACCTGAGGTAATAAACCTGAAAGGAGAAATCCCATCCCACAGATTGACGAAAAACAATTGGGATCGGGCCAAATCCACAGAGAGGAAGATTCGTCCATGGCCCATGAGTCCTCCCCCATTCCACGGCCATCGTTGATATAAAATCCAAATGCAAAAGCCTGAGCAAGTGCCTCAGAATCGCTCTTTCTTCATATCCTGAAGATTTCTTCTCATGATTTGTAGATTGGGCCTGCCATACCTACATCCCCAAACCTAAGCTGAGTTTGTGTTTTCAGACTTCTGTCCTCAAAGTCCTGGGCCACACACCCTCATGCTGGGGCCTCTGAAGCCACACATTAGGACTGTGCCTACCCAATCCATGGGAATTCTGCCCATTCCATTGTCCAAAATCGTACAAATTAGGAGAACTCTCCAAAGTCCCTGAGGCCAAACCAATAGTGTAGGTCTCCGGGGACAAACAAGGGCGGTAAGACACCAGGTGAGCATCTACCTCCACTCATTCCATAGATGAATATCCCCAGACAAGAAGAATGAACAAGACAGGACCCTAGGCCATAATCGAATACATTGCATTGGTTTACAGGCATGTCTCTTCAAAAGTCTGGATTCCAATACCAGCATAATGGGTTTCCTGAGGCACCCATCAGAACAAATCTCCTCTCCACAAGGAAACTTGTGCATGGGAGCTATGTCAAAAGCTTAGGAGAATACTTCAGGGTCCCAGTGCCACCGCCCCATTTCAAGGCCCTCATGGACACAAACACACATTAGGGCCCATCCTCAGGAAATTCCATTTCAACTCAGCCACCCCGGTTGCTCCCGCAGAGGGATCCGATCTCAACTGTATTGTGGCTAGTAGACAATTGGATTGCAAGGCGGGCTTCCCTGACATCCATCCTCCAAGGGTGCTCTGGAGTCATTCCATATGGGATGTCCTGGAGCTGCCCAACTGGTCTCAATTGTCCCGCAGAAGGAATCCTTGAAGGGGGCATCACACAACTCCCAACGTGGGAAAAGCTCCATGGCTTCGAGATTCCGCTCCTTTCATGAAGGGGCAGTCATGCACAGAAACTACAACCTGAGACAACGTCTGATCCTCGCCGTGACTTCAGATGCTTGAGATATGGTTCCCGATCTGCAGGGGGTACCAGCCGTGCCCTCGGCCTGAAGCCCAAGTCTATCTTGTGTTCTCAGACTTCTGTCCTCAAACTCCTGGCCCGGAAGTCCTCCATTTTGGCAATTCCGGACCCACAAGGCAGCACTCTGCCTGCCCTCTAGAAAAAATATCTTGCCTAATGAGGTGCCCAGGCACCTCAAATGAGGATAAACCTACAGGGAACTCGACTGTACCCAAATTATATAGTCTAACTTGGGCACTAGTGCACTGTCTGACACAACCTCAGCCAGAACCCCCTGACCAACACCCAGGCAGCTGACCGTACACTGAGCATACCAGACGCGCCATCGCCTTAGGTCGTCATCTCTTCCCAACTGCGATTTTTCAGGCTTCAGAACCTGTACCTTATGTCCAATCACTGCTCACGTTTGAAAATGATGCAGAAATCAGAACACCTTCCCCATGGCAAGAGAACTTGTGATTGGCATGTTGTCCAAGGTCCAGTGTAGTTGAAACCAGTTTGGCCCATGAGGCCCCACCCATGTTCGCAGGCCACAATTGTCACAAACACACATTTGACCCTCAGCCTGAGCCCAGTCTCAAGTAAGGCCGCTCAGTGGCTGGATGAAGAGACAGCTTATTGGGCCTGCCAAGCCCCTATGCCGCAATTTTTAACCATAGTTTGGGTTTTCCATTCACTCTTCCCCAGGGCTCTGCTTTGGAATTCCTCTTTTGTTCGGACACCTGAGGTAATAAACCTGAAAGGAGACCTCCCATCCCACAGATTGACGAAAAAAATTGGGACCGCCCCAATCCACAGAAAGGAAGATTCGTCCATGGCCCATGATGCCTCCCCACATTCCACGGCCATCGTTGATATAAAATCCAGAGACAAAAGCCTGAGCAAGTGCCTCAGACTCGCTCTTTCTTCATATCCTGAAGAGTTCTTCTCATGGTTTGTAGATTGGGCCTGCCATACCTACGTCCCCAAACATAAGGTGAGTTTGTGTTTTCAGACTTCTGTCCTCAAAGTCCTGGGCCACACAGCCTCCAGGCTGGGGCCCCTGGAGCCACACATTCGGACTGTGCCTACCCAATCCATGGGTATTCTGCCCATTCCATTGTCCAAAATCTTACAAATTGGGAGAACTCTCCAAAGTCCCCGAGGCAATCCCAATAGTGTAGGTCTCCAGGGACAAACAAGGGTGGTCTGACACCAGGTGAGCATCTACCTCCAATCATTCCATAGATGAATATCCCCAGAGAAGGAGAATGAACAAGACAGGACCCTAGGCCATAATCGAATACATTGCTTTGTTTTACAGGCATGTCTCTTCAAAAGTCTGGATTCCAATTCCAGCATAATGGGTTTCCTGAGGCACACATCAGAACAAATCTCCTCTCCACAAGGAAACTTGTGCATGGGAGCTATGTCAAAAGCTTAGGAGAATACTTCAGGGTCCCGGGGCCACCGCCCCATTCCAAGGTCCTCATGGACACAAACACACATTAGGGCCCATCCTCAGGAAAGTCCATTTCAACTCATCCACCCCGGTTGCTCCCGCAGAGGGATCCGATCTCAACTGTATTGTGGCTAGTAGACAATTGGATTGTGAGGCGGGCTTGCCTGGCATCCATCCTCCAACGGTGCTCTGGAGTCATTCCATATGGGATGTCCTGGAGCTGCCCAGCAGGTCTTAATTGTCACACAGAAGGAATCATTGAAGGGGGCATCCCACCACTCCCAACGTCGGAAACCTCCATGGCCTTGAGATTCCGCTCCTTTCATGAAGGCACAGTCATGCACAGAAACTCCAACCTGAGCCAACGACTGATCCTCGCCGTGATTTCAGATGCTTGAGATTTTGGTTGCGACTGCAGGGGGTACCAGCCGTGCCCTCGGCCTGAAACTCAAGTCTAGCTCGTGTTCTCAAACTTCTGTCCTCACACTCCTGTCCCAGAAGCCCTCAAGTTTGGCAATCCCGGACCCACAATGCAGCACTCTGCCTGCCCTCTAGAAAAAATATCTTGCCTAATGAGGTGCCCAGGCACCTCAAATGAGGATAAACCTACAGGGCACTCGACTGTACCCAAATTATATAGTCTAACTTGGGCACTAGTGCACTGTATGACACAACCTGAGCCAGAACCTCCTGACCAACACCCAGGCAGTTGACCGCACACTGAGCATATCAGATGCGCCATCGCCTTAGATTGTCATCTCTTCCCAACTGCGATTTTCAGGCTTCAGAACCTAGACCTTATCTCCAACCACTGCCCAGGGTTGAAAATGATGCAGAAATCAAAACACCTTCCCCATGGCAAGAGACCTTGTGATTGGCATGTTGTCCAAGGTCCAGTGTAGTTGAAACCAGTGTGGCCCATGAGGCCCCGCCCATGCTCGCGTGCCACGTTGGTCACAAACACACACTGTGACCCTCAGCCTGAGCCCAGGCCTCAAGTAAGGCCTCTCAGTGGCTGGATGAAGAGACAGCTTATTGTGCCTGCCATGCCCCTAGGCCCCAATTTTTAACCATAGTTTGGGTTTTCCCTTCACTCTTCCCCAGGGCTCTGCTTTGGAATTCCTCTTTTGTTCAGACACCTGAGGTAATAAACCTGAAAGGAGAAATCCCATCCCACAGATTGACGAAAAACAATTGGGATCGGGCCAAATCCACAGAGAGGAAGATTCGTCCATGGCCCATGAGTCCTCCCCCATTCCACGGCCATCGTTGATATAAAATCCAAATGCAAAAGCCTGAGCAAGTGCCTCAGAATCGCTCTTTCTTCATATCCTGAAGATTTCTTCTCATGATTTGTAGATTGGGCCTGCCATACCTACATCCCCAAACCTAAGCTGAGTTTGTGTTTTCAGACTTCTGTCCTCAAAGTCCTGGGCCACACACCCTCATGCTGGGGCCTCTGAAGCCACACATTAGGACTGTGCCTACCCAATCCATGGGAATTCTGCCCATTCCATTGTCCAAAATCGTACAAATTAGGAGAACTCTCCAAAGTCCCTGAGGCCAAACCAATAGTGTAGGTCTCCGGGGACAAACAAGGGCGGTAAGACACCAGGTGAGCATCTACCTCCACTCATTCCATAGATGAATATCCCCAGACAAGAAGAATGAACAAGACAGGACCCTAGGCCATAATCGAATACATTGCATTGGTTTACAGGCATGTCTCTTCAAAAGTCTGGATTCCAATACCAGCATAATGGGTTTCCTGAGGCACCCATCAGAACAAATCTCCTCTCCACAAGGAAACTTGTGCATGGGAGCTATGTCAAAAGCTTAGGAGAATACTTCAGGGTCCCAGTGCCACCGCCCCATTTCAAGGCACTCATGGACACAAACACACATTAGGGCCCATCCTCAGGAAAGTCCATTTCAACTCAGCCACCCCGGTTGATCCCGCAGAGGGATCCGATCTCAACTGTATTGTGGCTAGTAGACAATTGGATTGTGAGGCGGGCTTCCCTGGCATCCATTCTCCAAGGGAGCTCTGGTCATTCCATATGGGATGTCCTGGGCTGCCCAACAGGTCTCAATTGTCACACAGAAGGAATCACTGAAGGGGGCATCCCACCACTCCCACGTCGGAAAACCTCCATGGCCTTGAGATTCCGCTCCGTTCATGAAGGGGCGGTCATGCACAGAAACTGCAACCTGAGCCAACGTCTGATCCTCGCCGTGACTTCAGATGCTTGAGATATTGTTTCCGATCTGCAGGGGGTACCTACCGTGCCCTCGGCCTTAAGCCCAAGTCTATCTTGTGTTCTCAGACTTCTGTCCTCAAACTCCTGGCCCGGAAGTCCTCCATTTTGGCAATTCCGGACCCACAAGGCAGCACTCTGCCTGCCCTCTAAAAAAAATATCTTGCCTAATGAGGTGCCCAGGCACCTCAAATGAGGATAAACCTACAGGGAACTCGACTGTACCCAAATTATATAGTCTAACTTGGGCACTAGTGCACTGTCTGACACAACCTCAGCCAGAACCCCCTGACCAACACCCAGGCAGCTGTACGCACATTGAGCATATCCGACGCGTCATCGCTTTAGGTCGTCATCTCTTCGCAACTGCGATTATTCAGGCTTCAGAACTTATACCTTATGTCCAATCACTGCTCACGTTTGAAAATGGTGTAGAAATCAGAACACCTTCCCCATGGCAAGAGACCTTGTGATTGGCATGTTGTCCAAGGTCCAGTGTAGTTGAAACCAGTTTGGCCCATGAGGTCCACCCATGCTCTCGGGCCACTATTGTTCACAAACACACATTTGACCCTCAGCCTGAGCCCAGTCTCAAGTAAGGCCGCTCAGTGACTGGATGAAGAGACAGCTTATTGGGCCTGCCAAGCCCCTAGGTCCCAATTTTTAACAATAGTTTGGGTTGTCCCTTCACTCTTCCCCAGGGCTCTTCTTTGGAATTCCTCTTTTGTTCGGACACCTGAGGTAATAAACCTGAAAGGAGACCTCCCATCCCACAGATTGACGAAAAAAATTGGGACCGCCCCAATCCACAGAAAGGAAGATTCGTCCATGGCCCATGATGCCTCCCCACATTCCACGGCATCGTTGATATAAAATCTAGAGACAAAAGCTTGAGCAAGTGCCTCAGACTCGCTCTTTCTTCATATCCTGAAGAGTTCTGCTCATGGTGTGTAGATTGGGCCTGCCATACCTATGTCCCCAAACATAAGGTGAGTTTGTGTTTTCAGACTTCTGTCCTCAAAATCCTGGGCCACACACCCTCCAGGCTGGGGCCCCTGGAGCCACACATTCGGACTGTGCCTACCCAATCCATGGGAATTCTGCCCATTCCATTGTCCAAAATCTTACAAATTGGGAGAACTCTCCAAAGTCCCCGAGGCAATCCCAATAGTGTAGGTCTCCAGGGACAAACAAGGGTGGTCTGACACCAGGTGAGCATCTATCTCCACTTATTCCATAGATGAATATCCCCAGAGAAGAAGAATGAACAAGACAGGACCCTAGGCCATAATCGAATACATTGCTTTGGTTTAGAGGCATGTCTCTTCAAGAGTCTGGATTCCAATACCAGCATAATGGGTTTCCTGAGGCACCCATCAGAACAAATATCCTCTCCACAAGGAAACTTGTGAATGGGAACTATGTCAAAAGCTTTGGAGAATATTTAAGGGTCCCGGCTTCACCGCCCCATTCCAAGGCCCTCATGGACAGAAACACACATTAGGGCACATCCTCAGGAAAGTCCATTTCAACTCATCCACCCCGGTTGCTCCCGCAGAGGGATCCGATCTCAACTGTATTGTGGCTAGTAGACAATTGGATTGTGAGGCGGGCTTGCCTGGCATACATCCTCCAACGGTGCTCTGGAGTCATTCCATATGGGATGTCCAGGAGCTGCCCAACAGGTCTTAATTGTCACACAGAAGGTATCATTGAAGGGGGCATTCCACCACTCCCAACGTCGGAAACCTCCATGGCCTTTAGATTCCGCTCCTTTCATGAAGGGGCAGTCATGCACAGAAACTCCAACCTGAGCCAACGTCTGATCCTCGCCGTGACTTCAGATGCTTGAGATTTTGGTTGCGACTGCAGGGGGTACCAGCCGTGCCCTCGGCCTGAAACTCAACTCTAGCTCATGTTCTCAGACTTCTTTCCTCACACTCCTGTCCCAGAAGCCCTCATGTTTGGCAATTCCGGACCCACAATGCAGCACTCTCCCTGCCCTCCAGAAAAAATATCTTGCCTAATGAGGTGCTCAGGCACCTCAAATGAGGATAAACCTACAGGGCACTCGACTGTACCCAAATTATATAGTCTAACTTGGGCACTAGTGCACTGTCTGACACAACCTGAGCCAGAACCTCCAGACCAACACCCAGGCAGTTGACCGCACACTGAGCATATCATATGCGCCATTACCTTAGATTGTCATCTCTTCCCAACTGCAGTTTTCAGGCTTCTGAACCTAGACCTTATCTCCAACCACTGCCAAGGGTTGAAAATGATGCAGAAATCAAAACACCTTCCCCATGGCAACACCTTGTGATTGGCTTGTTGTCCAAGGTCCAGTGTAGTTGAAACCAGTGTGGCCCATGAGGCCCCGCCCATGCTCGGGTGCCACGTAGATCACAAACACACACTGTGACCCTCAGCCTGAGCCCAGCCCTCAAGTAAGGCCTCTCAGTGGCTGGATGAAGAGACAGCTTATTGTGCCTGCCATGCCCCTAGGCCCCAATTTTTAACCATAGTTTGGGTTTTCCCTTCAATTTTTCCAGGGCTCTGCTTTGGAATTCCTCTTTTGTTCAGACACCTGAGGTAATAAACCTGAAAGGAGACATCCCATCCCACAGATTGACGAAAAACAATTGGGATCGGGCCAAATCCACCGAGAGGAAGATTCGTCCATGGCCCATTAGTCCTCCCCCATTCCACGGCCATCGTTGATATAAAATCCAAATGCAAAAGCCTGAGCAAGTGCCTCAGACTCGCTCTTTCTTCATATCCTGAAGATTTCTTCTCATGATTTGTAGATTGGGCCTGCCATACCTACATCCCCAAACATAAGCTGAGTTTGTGCTTTCAGACTTCTGTCCTCAAAGTCCTGGGCCACACACCCTCATGCTGGGGCCTCTGAAGCCACACATTAGGACTGTGCCTACCCAATCCATGGGAATTCTGCTCATTCCATTGTCCAAAATCGTACAAATTAGGAGAGCTCTCCAAAGTCCCTGAGGCCAAACCAATAGTGTAGGTCTCCGGGGACAAACAAGGGCGGTAAGACACCAGATGAGCATCTACCTCCACTCATTCCATAGATGAATATCCCCAGAGAAGAAGAATGAACAAGACAGGACCCTAGGCCATAATCGAATACATTGCTTTGGTTTACAGGCATGTCTCTTCAAAAGTCTGGATTCCTATACCAGCATAATGGGTTTCCTGAGGCACCCATCAGAACAAATCTCCTCTCCACAAGGAAACTTGTGCATGGGAGCTATGTCAAAAGCTTAGGAGAATACTTCAGGGTCCCAGTGCCACCGACCCATTACAAGTCCCTCATGGACAGAAACACACATTAGGGCTCATCCTCAGGAAAGTCCATTTCAACTCAGCCACCCCGGTTGCTCCCGCAGAGGGATCCGATCTCAACTGTATTGTGGCTAGTAGACAATTAGATTGCGTGGCGGGCTTCCCTGGCATCCATTCTCCAAGGGTGCTCTGGTCATTCCATATGGGATGTCCTGGGCTGCCCAACAGGTCTCAATTGTCACACAGAAGGAATCACTGAAGGGGGCATCCCACCACTCCCACGTCGGAAAACCTCCATGGCCTTGAGATTCTGCTCCGTTCATGAAGGGGCGGTCATGCACAGAAACTCCAACCTAGGCCAACGACTGATCCTCACCGTGACTTCAGATGCTTGAGATTATGGTTGCGACTGCAGGGGGTACCAGCCGTGCCCTCGGCCTCAAACTCAAGTCTAGCTTGTGTTCTCAGACTTCTGTCCTCACACTCCTGTCCCAGAAGCCCTCATGTTTGGCAATTCCGGACCCACAATGCAGCACTCTGCCTGCCCTCTAGAAAAAATATCTTGCCTAATGAGGTGCCCAGGCACCTCAAATGAGGATAAACCTACAGGGCACTCGACTGTACCCAAATTATATAGTCTAACTTGGGCACTAGTGCACTGTATGACACAACCTGAGCCAGAACCTCCTGACCAACACCCAGGCAGTTGACCGCACACTGAGCATATCAGATGCGCCATCGCCTTAGATTGTCATCTCTTCCCAACTGCGATTTTTCAGGCTTCAGAACCTAGACCTTATCTCCAACCGCTGCCCAGGGTTGAAAATGATGCAGAAATCAAAACACCTTCCCCATGGCAAGAGACCTTGTGATTGGCATGTTGTCCAAGGTCCAGTGTAGTTGAAACCAGTGTGGCCCATGAGGCCCCGCCCATGCTCGCGTGCCACGTTGGTCACAAACACACACTGTGACCCTCAGCCTGAGCCCAGGCCTCAAGTAAGGCCTCTCAGTGGCTGGATGAAGAGACAGCTTATTGTGCCTGCCATGCCCCTAGGCCCCAATTTTTAACCATAGTTTGGGTTTTCCCTTCACTCTTCCCCAGGGCTCTGCTTTGGAATTCCTCTTTTGTTCAGACACCTGAGGTAATAAACCTGAAAGGAGAAATCCCATCCCACAGATTGACGAAAAACAATTGGGATCGGGCCAAATCCACAGAGAGGAAGATTCGTCCATGGCCCATGAGTCCTCCCCCATTCCACGGCCATCGTTGATATAAAATCCAAATGCAAAAGCCTGAGCAAGTGCCTCAGACTCGCTCTTTCTTCATATCCTGAAGATTTCTTCTCATGATTTGTAGATTGGGCCTGCCATACCTACATCCCCAAACCTAAGCTGAGTTTGTGTTTTCAGACTTCTGTCCTCAAAGTCCTGGGCCACACACCCTCATGCTGGGGCCTCTGAAGCCACACATTAGGACTGTGCCTACCCAATCCATGGGAATTCTGCCCATTCCATTGTCCAAAATCGTACATATTAGGAGAACTCTCCAAAGTCCCTGAGGCCAAACCAATAGTGTAGGTCTCCGGGGACAAACAAGGGCGGTAAGACACCAGGTGAGCATCTACCTTCACTCATTCCATAGATGAATATCCCCAGACAAGAAGAATGAACAAGACAGGACCCTAGGCCATAATCGAATACATTGCATTGGTTTACAGGCATGTCTCTTCAAAAGTCTGGATTCCAATACCAGCATAATGGGTTTCCTGAGGCACCCATCAGAACAAATCTCCTCTCCACAAGGAAACTTGTGCATGGGAGCCTTGTCAAAAGCTTAGGAGAATACTTCAGGGTCCCAGTGCCACCGCTCCATTTCAAGGCCCTCATGGACACAAACACACATTAGGGCCCATCCTCAAAAAGTCCATTTCAACTCTGCCACCCCGGTTGCTCCCGCAGAGGGATCCGATCTCAACTGTATTGTGGCTATTAGACAATTGGATTGTGAGGCGGGCTTCCCTGTCATCCATCCTCCAAGGGTGCTCTGGAGTCATTCCATATGGGATGTCCTGGGCTGCCCAAAAGGTCTTAATTGTCACACAGAAGGAATCATTGAAGGGGGCATTCCACCACTCCCACGTCGGAAAACCTCCATGGCCTTGAGATTCCGCTCCGTTCATGATGGGGCTGTCATGCACAGAAACTGCAACCTGAGCCTACGTCTGATCCTCGCCTTGACTTCAGATGCTTGAGATATGGTTCCCGATCTGCAGGGGGTACCAGCCGTGCCCTCGGCCTGAAGCCCATGTCTATCTTGTGTTCTCAGACTTCTGTCCTCAAACTCCTGGCCCGGAAGTCCTCCATTTTGGCAATTCCGGACCCACAAGGCAGCACTCTGCCTGCCCTCTAGAAAAAATATCTTGCCTAATGAGTTGCCCAGGCACCTCAAATGAGGATAAACCTACAGGGAACTCGACTGTACCCAAATTATATAGTCTAACTTGGGCACTAGTGCACTGTCTGACACAACCTCAGCCAGAACCCCTGACCAACACCCAGGCAGCTGACCGCACACTGATCATATCAGACGCGCCATCGCTTTAGGTCGTCATCTCTTCCCAACTGCGATTTTTCAGGCTTCAGAACTTATACCTTATGTCCAATCACTGCTCACGATTGAAAATAGTGCAGAAATCAGAACACCTTCCCCATGGCAAGAGACCTTGTGATTGGCATGTTGTCCAAGGTCCAGTGTAGTTGAAACCAGTTTGGCCCATGTGGCCCCACCCATGCTCGCGGGCCACTATTGTCACAAACACACATTTGACCCTCAGCCTGAGCCCAGTCTCAAGTAAGGCCGCTCAGTGGCTGGATGAAGAGACAGCTTATTGGGCCTGCCAAGCCCCTATGCCGCAATTTTTAACCATAGTTTGGGTTGTCCCATCACTCTTCCCCAGGGCTCTTCTTTGGAATTCCTCTTTTGTTCGGACACCTGAGGTAATAAACCTGAAAGGAGACCTCCCATCCCACAGATTGACGAAAAAAATTGGGACCGCCCCAATGCACAGAAAGGAAGATTCGTCCATGGCCCATGATGCTTCCCCACATTCCATGGCCATCGTTGATATGAAATCTAGAGACAAAAGCCTGAGCAAGTGCCTCAGACTCGCTCTTTCTTCATATCCTGAAGAGTTCTTCTCATGGTTTGTAGATTGGGCCTGCCATACCTACGTCCCCAAACATAAGGTGAGTTTGTGTTTTCAGACTTCTGTCCTCAAAGTCCTGGGCCACACAGCCTCCAGGCTGGGGCCCCTGGAGCCACACATTCGGACTGTGCCTACCCAATCCATGGGAATTCTGCCCATTCCATTGTCCAAAATCTTACAAATTGGGAGAACTCTCCAAAGTCCCCGAGGCAATCCCAATAGTGTAGGTCTCCAGGGACAAACAAGGGTGGTCTGACACCAGGTGAGCATCTACCTCCACTTATTCCATAGATGAATATCCCCAGAGAAGAAGAATGAACAAGACAGGACCCTAGGCCATAATCGAATACATTGCTTTGGTTTAGAGGCATGTCTCTTCAAAAGTCTGGATTCCAATTCCAGCATAATGGGTTTCCTGAGGCACACATCAGAACAAATATCCTCTCCACAAGGAAACGTGTGCATGGGAGCTATGTCAAAAGCTTAGGAGAATACTTCAGGGTTCCGGGGCCACCGCCCCATTCCAAGGTCCTCATGGACACAAACACACATTAGGGCCCATCCTAAGGAAAGTCCATTTCAACTCATCCACCCCGGTTGCTCCCGCAGAGGGATCCGATCTCAACTGTATTGTGGCTAGTAGACAATTGGATTGTGAGGCGGGCTTGCCTGGCATCCATCCTCCAACGGTGCTCTGGAGTCATTCCATATGGGATGTCCAGGAGCTGCCCAACAGGTCTTAATTGTCAAACAGAAGGAATCATTGAAGGGGGCATCCCACCACTCCCACGTCGGAAAACCTCCATGGCCTTGAGATTCCGCTCCTTTCATGAAGGCGCAGTCATGCACAGAAACTCCAACCTGAGCCAACGTCTGATCCTCGCCGTGACTTCAGATGCTTGAGATTTTGGTTGCGACTGCAGGGGGTACCCTCCGTGCCCTCGGCCTGAAACTCAAGTCTAGCTCGTGTTCTCAAACTTCTGTCCTCACACTCCTGTCCCAGAAGCCCTCAAGTTTGGCAATTCCGGACCCACAATGCAGCACTCTGCCTGCCCTCTAGAAAAAATATCTTGCCTAATGAGGTGCCCAGGCACCTCAAATGAGGATAAACCTACAGGGCACTCGACTGTACCCAAATTATATAGTCTAACTTGGGCACTAGTGCACTGTATGACACAACCTGAGCCAGAACCTCCTGACCAACACCCAGGCAGTTGACCGCACACTGAGCATATCAGGTGCGCCATCGCCTTAGATTGTCATCTCTTCCCAACTGCGATTTTTCAGGCTTCAGAACCTAGACCTTATCTCCAACCACTGCCCAGGGTTGAAAATGATGCAGAAATCAAAACACCTTCCCCATGGCAAGAGACCTTGTGATTGGCATGTTGTCCAAGGTCCAGTGTAGTTGAAACCAGTGTGGCCCATGAGGCCCCGCCCATGCTCGCGTGCCACGTTGGTCACAAACACACACTGTGACCCTCAGCCTGAGCCCAGGCTTCAAGTAAGGCCTCTCAGTGGCTGGATGAAGAGACAGCTTATTGTGCCTGCCATGCCCCTAGGCCCCAATTTTTAACCATAGTTTGGGTTTTCCCTTCACTCTTCCCCAGGGCTCTGCTTTGGAATTCCTCTTTTGTTCAGACACCTGAGGTAATAAACCTGAAAGGAGAAATCCCATCCCACAGATTGACGAAAAACAATTGGGATCGGGCCAAATCCACAGAGAGGAAGATTCGTCCATGGCCCATGAGTCCTCCCCCATTCCACGGCCATCGTTGATATAAAATCCAAATGCAAAAGCCTGAGCAAGTGCCTCAGACTCGCTCTTTCTTCATATCCTGAAGATTTCTTCTCATGATTTGTAGATTGGGCCTGCCATACCTACATCCCCAAACCTAAGCTGAGTTTGTGTTTTCAGACTTCTGTCCTCAAAGTCCTGGGCCACACTCCCTCATGCTGGGGCCTCTGAAGCCACACATTAGGACTGTGCCTACCCAATCCATGGGAATTCTGCCCATTCAATTGTCAAAAATCGTACAAATTAGGAGAACTCTCCAAAGTCCCTGAGGCCAAACCAATAGTGTAGGTCTCCGGGGACAAACAAGGGCGGTAAGACACCAGGTGAGCATCTACCTCCACTCATTCCATAGATGAATATCCCCAGACAAGAAGAATGAACAAGACAGGACCCTAGGCCATAATCGAATACATTGCATTGGTTTACAGGCATGTCTCTTCAAAAGTCTGGATTCCAATACCAGCATAATGGGTTTCCTGAGGCACCCATCAGAACAAATCTCCTCTCCACAAGGAAACTTGTGCATGGGAGCTATGTCAAAAGCTTAGGAGAATACTTCAGGGTCCCAGTGCCACCGCCCCATTTCAAGGCCCTCATGGACACAAACACACATTAGTGCCCATCCTCAGGAAAGTCCATTTCAACTCAGCCACCCCGGCTGCTCTCGCAGAGGGATCCGATCTCAACTGTATTGTGGCTAGTAGACAATTGGATTGTGAGGCGGGCTTCCCTGGCATCCATTCTCCAAGGGTGCTCTGGTCATTCCATATGGGATGTCCTGGGCTGCCCAACAGGTCTCAATTGTCACACAGAAGGAATCATTGAAGGGGGCATCCCACCACTCCCACGCGGAAAACCTCCATGGCCTTGAGATTCCGCTCCGTTCATGAAGGGGCGGTCATGCACAGAAACTGCAACCTGAGGCAACTTCTGATCCTCGCCGTGACTTCAGATGCTTGAGATATTGTTTCCGATCTGCAGGGGGTACCTACCGTGCCCTCGGCCTGAAGCCCATGTCTATCTTGTGTTCTCAGACTTCTGTCCTCAAACTCCTGGCCCGGAAGTCCTCCATTTTGGCAATTCCGGACCCACAAGGCAGCACTCTGCCTGCCCTCTAGAAAAAATATCTTGCCTAATGAGGTGCCCAGGCACCTCAAATGAGGATAAACCTACAGGGAACTCGACTGTACCCAAATTATATAGTCTAACTTGGGCACTAGTGCACTGTCTGACACAACCTCAGCCAGAACCCCCTGACCAACACCCAGGCAGCTGACCGCACACTGAGCATATCAGACGCGCCATCGCTTTAGGTCGTCATCTCTTCCCAACTGCGATTTTTCAGGCTTCAGAACTTATACCTTATGTCCAATCACTGCTCACGATTGAAAAGTGTGCAGAAATCAGAACACCTTCCCCATGGCAAGAGACCTTGTGATTGGCATGTTGTCCAAGGTCCAGTGTAGTTGAAACCAGTTTGGCCCATGAGGCCCCACCCATGCTCTCGGGCCACTATTGTCACAAACACACATTTGACCCTCAGCCTGAGCCCAGTCTCAAGTAAGGCCGCTCAGTGACTGGATGAAGAGACAGCTTATTGGGCCTGCCAAGCCCCTAGGTCCCAATTTTTAACAATAGTTTGGGTTGTCCCTTCACTCTTCCCCAGGGCTCTGCTTTGGAATTCCTCTTTTGTTCGGACACCTGAGGTAATAAACGTGAAAGGAGACCTCCCATCCCACAGATTGACGAAAACAATTGGGACCGCCCCAATGCACAGAAAGGAAGATTCGTCCATGGCCCATGATGCCTCCCCACATTCCACGGCCATCGTTGATATAAAATCCAGAGACAAAAGCCTGAGCAAGTGCCTCAGACTCGCTCTTTCTTCATATCCTGAAGAGTTCTGCTCATGGTGTGTAGATTGGGCCTGCCATACCTACGTCCCCAAACATAAGGTGAGTTTGTGTTTTCAGACTTCTGTCCTCAAAGTCCTGGGCCACACAGCCTCCAGGCTGGGGCCCCTGGAGCCACACATTCGGACTGTGCCTACCCAATCAATAGGAATTCTGACCATATCATTTTCCAAAATCTTACAAATTTGGAGAACTCTCCAAAGTCCCCGAGGCAAAACCAATAGTTTAGGTCTCCTGGGACAAACAAGGTGGTCTGACACCAGGTGAGCATCTACCTCCACTCATTCCATAGACGGATATCCCCAGAGAATAAGATTGAACCAGACAGGATCCTAGGCAATAGTCGGATCCATTGCTTTGGTTTACAGGCATGTCTCCTCAAGAGCCTGGATTCCAAGACCAGCATAAGGGTTTTCCTGAGGCACCCATCAGAACAAATCTCCTCTCCACAAGGAAACTTGTGCATGGGAGCCTTGTCAAAAGCTTAGGAGAATACTTCAGGGTCCCGGTGCCACCGCACCATTCCAAGGCCCTCATGGACACAAACACACATTAGGCCCCATCCTCAGGAAAGTCCATTTCAACTCAGCCACCCCGTTAGCTCTTGCAGAGCCATCCGATATCAACTGTATTTTTGCTAGGAGACAATTGGAATGCGAGGCGGGCTTCCCAGGCATCCATCCTCAAACGGTGCTCTGGAGGCATTCCATATGGGATGTCCTGGGGCTGCCTAACAGGTCTTGATTTTACTGCAGAAGGAATCTTTGAAGGGGGCATCACACAACTCCCAACGTGGGAAAAGCTCCATGGCCTTGAGATTCCGCTCCTTTCATGAAGGGGCAGTCATGCACAGAAACTACAACCTGAGCCAACGTCTGATCCTCGCCGTGACTTCAGATGCTTGAGATATTTTTTCCGATCTGCAGGGGGTAACTACCGTGCCCTAGGCCTGAAACCCAAGTCTAGCTTGTTTTCTCAGACTTCTGTCCTCAAACTCTTGGCCCAGAAGTCCTCCATTTTGGCAATTCCGGACCCACAACGCAGCACTCTGCCTGCCCTCTAGAAAAAATATCTTGCCTAATGAGGTGCCCAGGCACCTCAAATGAGGATAAACCTACAGGGCACTCGACTGTACCCAAATTATATAGTCTAACTTGGGCACTAGTGCACTGTCTGACACAACCTGAGCCAGAACCTCCTGACCAACACCTAGGCAACTGACCGCACACTGAGCATATCAGATGCGCCATCGCATTAGATCGTCATCTCTTCCCAAATGCGATTTTTCAGGCTTCAGAACCTAGACCTTAATCCAAACACTGCTCAAGATTGAAAATGATGCAGAAATCAGAACACTTTCGCATGGCAAGAGACCTTGTGATTGGCATGTTGTCCAAGGTCCAGTGTAGTTGTAACCAGGGTGGCCCATGAGGCCCCGCCCATGCTCGAGGGCCACAATTGTCACAAACACACATTTGACCCTCAGCCTGAGCCCAATCCTCAAGTAAGGCCTCTCAGTGGCTGGATGAAGAGACAGCTTATTGGGCCTGCCTTGCCGCTAGGCCCCAATTTTTAACCATAGTTTGAGTTGTCCCTTCACTCTTCCCCAGGGCTCTGCTTTGGAATTCCACTTTTGTTCGGACACCTGAGGTAATAAACCTGAACGGAGACCTCCCAACCCACAGATAGACGAAAAACAATTGGGATCGGGCCAAATCGACAGAGAGGAAGATTCGTGCATGGCCCATGAAACCTCCCCACATTCCACGGCCATCGTTGATATAAGCCCAAAAGTTTGGCAATTCCGGACCCACAATGCAGCACTCTGCCTGCCCTCTAGAAAAAAATGATTGCCTCAAGAGCTGGCCAGGCACCTTCAATGAGGATATACCTCCACAGCACTCGACTTTACCCAAATTATATAGTCTAACCTGGGCAATAATGCACTGTCGGACACAACCTGAGCCCGGACCTCCTGACCAGACCGCACACTGAGCACATAAGACCCGCCATGGCCTTAGGTCATCATCTCTTCCTTACCTCAGTTTTCAGGCCTCAGAACTGAGACATTATTTTCAATCACTGCCCAGAGGTGAGTGTGATGCAGAAATCAGAACACCTCCTTACCCATTGTAAGAAACCTTGTGGTTGGCATGTTGTCCAACGTTCAGTGTAGGAGAAACCAGCATTCACCCTGAGGCCCCGCCCATTCTTGAGTGCGACAAGGGCATAAACACGCATTGTGACCCTCAGCATGAGTCCTGTCCTCTAGTAAGTCCTCTCAGTGACTGGACCATCAGATGTCATAATGGGCTTGATATGTCCATAAGCCCCAATTTTTAACCAGATTTCTGATTGTCCAGTCACCCCCCCCCCCAGGGCTCTACTCGGGAATCCCTCATTTGGTGGGACACCTGAGGTTAAAAAGAAAACAACATTAAAAAAAAAAACGGACTTCATCCATCCCATCCCACAGAGTGACCCCATATGCTTTGGACTGGTCCAAACCACCAGGGAGTAAGACTCGTCCATTTCCAATGAAGTCACCCAGAAATTTCACGACCATGAGTGACACGATATCCAGAGACAAAAACTTGAGCAAGAGCCTCACACTCGCCCTTTTCTCAAATCCCGAAAAGTTCTCCTCATGGTCTGTAGATAAGTCCTGCCATACCTATGACCTGAAACATAAGCCAAGTTTGTGCTTTTAGACAACTGTCCAAACAGCCCTGGCCTACACAACCTACAGGCTCAGGCCCCTGGAGCCAAACCTGAGGACTGTACTTGCCCTCTCCAAGGGAACTGTGTGTGCCCATTCCAATGGCCACATCCCTTCTAATAGGATAAACCTCCAAAGTCCTTGATTCATCTCATTAGTGGTGGCTTCCCAGGTCAAACAGGGGCAATGTGAGCCCATCTGAGCACCTACCTGTACTCAGACCCATAGACAGATGTCCCCAGAGGTAAAAAGGAAAGAACAGGCCCCTAGGCACTAATCATATCCATTGCTTTGGTTTCCAGGCATCTCTCCTCAGAGGCCTGGATTTCAATACCAGCATATGGCTGTTTCTTGACTAACCCCTCAGAAAACATCTCATTTACACATGGGAAACTTGCACGTTGGAGCTGTGTCAAAGCATCTGTTTAGGAGAACCCTTCAGGGCCCCAGTGCCACCAGTTCATTCCAAGGTCTCCATAGACACAAAAGCACATTAGAACACATCCATAGGAGAGTCCATTTCAACTCAGCCTCCTCGGTTGCTCCCCCAGACCTAGCAGATCTAACCTTTTTGTGTCTAGGAGACAATTGGAATGCGAGGTGGGCTACCCAGCCATGCATCCTTAAAACCCCGCTCAGAATCATTGGTCTGGAGCCAAACAACAGGTCTCAATTGTCCTGCAGAAGACACTTTGCAGTATGGAGCTTCTCACAAATCCCATAGTGGGAAAAGCCCAATGGCCTCGTGATGCCCCCCCTTCGTGAAGGGGCCATCAGGGACAGAAACACCAACTTGAGCTATCGACTGATCCTCGCCCTGATCAGATGCACGAGATCTCGATTCAGGACTGTAGATTGTGCCATCGCTGATACAAAATCCAGAGACAAAAACCTGAGCAAGCGCCTCAGACACGCACTTTCTTCATATCCTGAAGAGTTCTTCTCATGGTTTGTAGATCGGCCCTGCCATACCTACGTCCCCAAACCTAAGCTGAGTTTGTGTTTTCAGACTTCTGTCCTCAAAGTCCTGGGCCACACACCCTCCAGGTTGGGGCCCCTGGAGCCACACATTAGGACTGTGCTTACCAATCCATGGGAATCTGCCCATTCCATTTTCCAAAATCGTACAAATTATGAGAAAACTCCAAAGTCCCTGAGACCATCCAAATAGTGTAGGTCGCTCGGAACAAACAAGGGCTGTCTGACACCAGCTGATAATCTACCTCCACTCATACCATACATGGATGTCCCCAGAGGAGAAGATTGAACCAGACAGGACCCTAGGCCATAATAGGATCCATTGCCTTGGTTTACAGGCATGTATCCTCAAAAGCCTGATTCCAATACGAGCATAGGGGTTTTGCTGAGGCATCCATCAGAACTCATCTCGTCTCCACAAGGAAACCTGTGCATGGGAGCCATGTCCAAAGCATAGGAGAGTACTTCAGAGTCCCGGTGCCACCGCCCCATTCCAAGCCCCTCATGGACACAAAAAAACATTAGGACCAATCCTCAGGAGAGTCCATTTCATCTCAGCCACCCCGGTTGCTCCCGCAGAGCCATCAGATCTAAACTGTCTTGTTGCTAGGAGACAATTGGAATGTGAGGCGGGCTTCCCATGCATCCATCCTTGAACGGTGCTCTGGAGTCATTCCATATGGGATGTCCTGGAGCTGTCCAACAGGTCTCAATTGTCCCGCAGAAGGAATCCTTGACGGGGGCATCCCAAAACTCCCAACGTGGGAAAACCTCAATGGCCTCGAGATTCCGCTCCTTTCATGAAGCGGCCGTCAATGCACGGAATGTCCAACCTGAGCCAACGTCTGATCCTCGCCCTGACTTCAGATGCATGAGTATTGGTTCAGATCTGCAGGGTGAACCTGCCGTGCCCTCGCCCTGAAACCCAAGTCTAGCTTGTCTTCTCAGAATTCCGTCCTCACACTCCTGGCCCCGAAGCCCTCAAGTTTGGCAATTCCGGACCCACAATGCAGCACTCTGCCTGCCCCCTAGAAAAAAATTATTGCATCATGAGCTGCACAGGCACCTTCAATGATGATAAACCTCCACAGCACACGACTTCACACAAATTATATAGTCTAACCTGGGCACTAATGCACTGTCGGACACAACCTGAGCCCGGACCTCCTGACCAACACCCGGAAAGAACAGAGCACACTGAGTACATAAGCCCTGCCATGGCCTTAGGTCATCATCTCTTCCCTACCTCAGTTTTCAGGCCTCAGAACCGAGACATTATCTCCAATCACTGCCCAGGGGTGAGTGTGATGCAGAAATCAGAACTCCTCCTTACCCATGGTAAGAAACCTTGTGGTTGGCACGTCGTCCAACGTTCAGTGTAGGAGAAACCAGCATTCACCCTGAGGCCCCGCCCAATCTTGAGTGCGACAAGGGCATAAACACGCATTGTGACCCTCAGCATGAGTCCTGTCCTCTAGTAAGTCCTCTCAGTGACTGGACCATCAGATGTCATAATGGGCTTGATATGTCCCTAGGCCCCAATTTTTAACCAGATTTCTGAATGTCCAGTCACCCCCCCAAGGGCTCTACTCAGGAATCCCTCATTAGGTGAGACACCTGAGGTTAAAAAGAAAACAACATCAAAAAAAAAAAAAAAAACGGACCTCTTCCATCCCACAGAGTGACCCAAACGCTTTGGACTGGTCCAAACCACCAGGGAGTAAGACTCGTCCATTTCCAATGAAGTCACCCAGAAATTTCACGACCATGAGTGACACGATATCCAGAGACAAAAACTTGAGCAAGAGCCTCACACTCGTCCTTTTCTCAAATCCCGAAAAGTTCTCCTCATGGTCTGTAGATAAGTCCTGCCATACCTATGACCTGAAACATAAGCCATGTTTGTGTTTTCAGACAACTGTCCAAACAGCCCTGGCCTACACAACCTATAGGCTCAGGCCCCTGGAGCCAAACCTGAGGACTGTACTTGCCCTCTCCAAGGGAATTGTGTGTGCCCATTCCAATGGCCACATCCCTTCTAATACGATAAACCTCCAAAGTCCCTGATCCATCTCATTAGTGGTGGCTTCCCAGGTAAAACAGGGGCAATCTGAGCCCATCTGAGCACCTACCTGTACTCAGACCCATAGACAGATGTCCCCAGAGGTAAAAAGGAAAGAACAGGCCCCTAGGCACTAATCATATCCATTGCTTTGGTTTCCAGGCATCTCTCCTCAGAGGCCTGGATTTCAAAACCAGCATATGGCTGTTTCTTGACTCACCCATCAGAAAACATCTCATCTACACATGGGAAACTTGCACGTTGGAGTGTGTCAAAGCATCTGTTTAGGAGAACATTTCAGGGCCCCAGTGCCAACGCTTCATTCCAAGGTCTCCATCGACACAAAAGCACATTAGGACCCATCCATAGAAGAGTCCATTTCAACTCAGCCTCCTCGGTTGCTCCCCCAGATCCAGCAGATCTAACCTGTCTTGTGTCTAGGAGACAATTGGAATGCGAGGTGGGCTACCCAGCCATGCATCCTTATAACCCTGCTCAGAATCATTGGCCTGGAGCCAAACAGCAGGTATCAATTGTCCTGCAGAAGACACTTTGCAGTTTGGAGCTTCTCACAAATCCCATCGTGGGAAAACCCCCATGGCCTCGTGATGCCCCCCCTTTGTGAAGGGGCCATCAGGGACAGAAACACCAACTTGAGCGATCGTCTGATCCTCGCCCTGACTTCAGATGCACGAGATCTCGATTCAGGTCTGTAGATTGTGCCATCGCTGATACAAAATCCAGAGACAAAAACCTGAGCCAGCGCCTCAGACTCACACTTTCTTCATATCCTGAAGATTTCTTCTCATGGTTTGTAGATCGGTCCTGCCATACCTACGTCCCCATACCTAAGCTGAGTTTGTGTTTTCAGAATTCTGTCCTCAAAACCAGGGCCGCACACCCTCCAGGCTGCGGCCCCTGGAGCCACACATTACGACTGTGCCTACCAATCCATGAGAATTCTGCCCATTCCATTGTCCAAAATCGTACAAATTAGGAGAAACCTCCAAAGTCCCTGAGGCCATCCCAATAGTGTAGGTCGCCCGGAACAAACAAGGGCTGTCTGACACCAGCTGATAATCTACCTCCACTCATACCATAAATGGATGTCCCCAGAGGAGAAGATTGAACCAGACAGGACCCTAGGCCATAATAGGATCCATTGCCTTGGTTTACAGGCATGTCTCCTCAAAAGCCTGATTCCAATACGAGCATAGGGGTTTTGCTGAGGCACTCAGCAGAACTCAGCTCGTCTCCACATGGAATCCTGTGCATGGGAGCCATGTCCAAAGCATAGAAGAGTACTTCAGGGTCCCGGTGCCACCGCCCCATTCCAAGGCCCTCATGGACACAAAAACACATTAGGACCCATCCTCAAGAAAGTTCATTTCAACTCAAACACCCCGGTTGCTCCCGTAGAGCCATCAGATCTAAACTGTCTTGTTGCTAGGAGACAATTGGAATGCGAAGCTGGCTTCCAGGCATCCATCCTCGAACGGTGCTCTGGAGTCATTCCATATGGGATGTCCTGGAGCTGTCCAACAGGTCTCAATTGTCTCGCAGAAGGAATCCTTGAAGGGGGCATCCCAAAACTCCCAACGTGGGAAAACCTCAATGGCCTCGAGATTCCACTCCTTTCATGAAACGGCCATCATGCACAGAAACTTCAACCTGAGTCAACGTCTGATCCTCCCCCTGATTCAGATGCATGAGTATTGGTTCAGATCTGCAGGGGTACCTGCCGTGCCCTCGCCCTGAATCCCAAGTCTAGCTTGTCTTTTCAGACTTCCGTCCTCACAATCCTGGCCCTGAAGCCCACATGTTTGGCAATTCCGGACCCACAATGCAGCACTCTGCCTGCCCTCTAGAAAAAAATTATTGCCTCATGAGCTGCCCAGGCACCTTCAATGAGGATAAACCTCCACAGCACTGGACTTTACCCTAAGTATATATTCTAACCTGGGCCTTAATGCACTGTCGGACACAACCTAAGCCCGGACCTCCCGACCAACACCCGGAAAGCAGACCGCACACTGAGCACATAAGACCCGCCATGGCCTTAGGTCATCATCTCTTCCCTACCTCAGTTTTCAGGCCTCAGAACCGAGACATTATCTCCAATAACTGTCCAGGGGTGAGTGTGATGCAGAAATCAGAACACCTCCTTACACACGGTAAGAAACCTTGTGGTTGGCACGTCGTCCAACGTTCAGTGTAGGAGAAACCAGCATTCACCCTGAGGCCCCGCCCATTCTTGAGTGGGACAAGGGCTTAAACACGCATTGTAAGCCTCAGCATGAGTCCTGTCCTCTAGTAAGTCCTCTCAGTGACTGGACCATTAGATGTCATAATGGGCTTGATATGTCCCTAGGCGCCAATTTTTAACCAGATTTCTGAATGTCCAGTCACCACCCCCAGGGCTCTACTCAGGAATCCGTCATTAGGTGAGACACCTGAGGTTAAAAAGAAAACAACATCAAAAAAAAAAAAAAAAACGGGCTTCTTCCATCCCACAGAGTGACCCCAAACGCTTTGGACTGGTCCAAACCACCAGGGAGTAAGACTCGTCCATTTCCCATGAAGTCACCCAGAAATTTCACGACCATGAGTGACACGATATCCAGAGACAAAAACTTGAGCAAGAGCCTCACACTCGCCCTTTTCTCAAATCCCGAAAAGTTCTCCTCATGGTCTGTAGTTTAAGTCCTGCCATACCTATGACCTGAAACATAAGCCAAATTGTTGTTTCAGACAACAGTCCAAACAGCCCTGGCCTACACAACCTACAGGCTCAGGCCACTGGAGCCAAACCTGAGGACTGTACTTGCCCTCTCCAAGGGAATTGTGTGTGCCCATTCCAATGGCCACATCCCTTCTAATAGGATAAATCTCCAAAGTCCCTGATCCATCTCAATAGTGGTGGCTTCCCAAGTAAAACAGGGGCAATCTGAGCCCATCTGAGCACCTACCTGTACTCAGACCAATAGACAGATGTCCCCAGAGTTAAAAAGGAAAGAACAGGCCCCTAGGCACTAATCATATCCATTGCTTTGGTTTCCAGGCATCTCTCCTCAGAGGCCTGGATTTCAAAACCAGCATATAGCTCTTTCTTGAGTCACCCATCAGAAAACATCTCATCTACCCTTGGGAAACTTGCACGTTGGAGCTGTGTCAAAGCCTCTGTTTAGAAGAACCCTTCAGGGCCCCAGTGCCCCCGCTTCATTCCAAGGTCTCCATAGACACAAAAGCACATTAGGACCCATCCAAAGGAGAGTCCATTTCAACTCAGCCTCCTCGGTTGCTCCCCCGATCCAGCAGATAACCTGTCTTGTTCCTAGGAGGCAATAGGAATGCGAGGTGGGCTACCCAGCCATGCATCCTTAGAACCCTGCTCAGAATCATTGGCCTGGAGGGAAAAAAAAGGACTCAAATGTCCTCAGAAGACACTTTGCAGTTTGGAGCTTCTCACAACTCCCATCGTGGGAAAACCCCCATGGCCTCGTGATGCCGCCCCTTCGTGAAGGGGCCATCAGGGACAGAAACACAAACTTCAGCGATCGTCTGATCCTCGCCCTGACTTCAGATGCACGAGATCTCGATTCACGTCTGTAGATTGTGCCGTCGCTGATACAAAATCCAGAGACAAAAACCTGAGCAAGCGCCTCAGACTCGCACTTTCTTCATATCCTGAAGAGTTCTTCTCAAGGTTTGTAGCTCAGGCCTGCCATACCTACGTCCCCAAACCTAAGCTGAGTTTGTGTTTTCAGACTTCTGTCCTCAAAGTCCTCAGCCACACACCCTCCAGGCTGGGGCCCCTGGAGCCACACATTAGGACTGTACCTAACAATCCATGGGAATTCTGCCCATTCCATTGTCCAAAATCGTACAAATTAGGAGAAACCTCCAAAGTCCCTGAGGCCATCCCAATAGTGTAGGTCGCCCGGAACAAACAAGGGCTGTCTGACACCAGCTGATAATCTACCTCCACTCATACCATAAATGGATGTCCCCAGAGGAGAAGATTGAACCAGACAGGACCCTAGGCCATAATAGGATCCATTGCCTTGGTTTACAGGCATGTCTCCTCAAAAGCCTGATTCCAATACGAGCATAGGGGTTTTGCTGAGGCACTCAGCAGAACTCAGCTCGTCTCCACATGGAATCCTGTGCATGGGAGCCATGTCCAAAGCATAGAAGAGTACTTCAGAGTCCCGGTGCCACCGCCCCATTCCAAGGCCCTCATGGACACAAAAAAACATTAGGACCAATCCTCAGGAAAGTCCATTTCATCTCAGCCACCCCGGTTGCTCCCGCAGAGCCATCAGATCTAAACTGTCTTGTTGCTAGGAGACAATTGGAATGTGAGGCGGGCTTCCCATGCATCCATCCTTGAACGGTGCTCTGGAGTCATTCCATATGGGATGTCCTGGACCTGTCCAACAGGTCTCAATTGTCCCGCAGAAGGAATCCTTGACGGGGGCATCCCAAAACTCCCAACGTGGGAAAACCTCAATGGCCTCGAGATTCCGCTCCTTTCATGAAGCGGCCATCAATGCACGGAATGTCCAACCTGAGCCAACGTCTGATCCTCGCCCTGACTTCAGATGCATGAGTATTGGTTCAGATCTGCAGGGTGAACCTGCCGTGCCCTCGCCCTGAAACCCAAGTCTAGCTTGTCTTCTCAGAATTCCGTCCTCACACTCCTGGCCCCGAAGCCCTCAAGTTTGGCAATTCCGGACCCACAATGCCGCACTCTGCCTGCCCCCTAGAAAAAAATTATTGCATCATGAGCTGCACAGGCACCTTCAATGATGATAAACCTCCACAGCACACGACTTCACACAAATTATATAGTCTAACCTGGGCACTAATGCACTGTCGGACACAACCTGAGCCCGGACCTCCTGACCAACACCCGGAAAGAACAGAGCACACTGAGTACATAAGCCCTGCCATGGCCTTAGGTCATCATCTCTTCCCTACCTCAGTTTTCAGGCCTCAGAACCGAGACATTATCTCCAATCACTGCCCAGGGGTGAGTGTGATGCAGAAATCAGAACACCTCCTTACCCATGGTAAGAAACCTTGTGGTTGGCACGTCGTCCAACGTTCAGTGTAGGAGAAACCAGCATTCACCCTGAGGCCCCGCCCAATCTTGAGTGCGACAAGGGCATAAACACGCATTGTGACCCTCAGCATGAGTCCTGTCCTCTAGTAAGTCCTCTCAGTGACTGGACCATCAGATGTCATAATGGGCTTGATATGTCCCTAGGCCCCAATTTTTAACCAGATTTCTGAATGTCCAGTCACCCCCCCCAAGGGCTCTACTCAGGAATCCCTCATTAGGTGAGACACCTGAGGTTAAAAAGAAAACAACATCAATAAAAAAAAAAAACGGACCTCTTCCATCCCACAGAGTGACCCCAAACGCTTTGGACTGGTCCAAACCACCAGGGAGTAAGACTCGTCCATTTCCAATGAAGTCACCCAGAAATTTCACGACCATGAGTGACACGATATCCAGAGACAAAAACTTGAGCAAGAGCCTCACACTCGTCCTTTTCTCAAATCCCGAAAAGTTCTCCTCATGGTCTGTAGATAAGTCCTGCCATACCTATGACCTGAAACATAAGCCATGTTTGTGTTTTCAGACAACTGTCCAAACAGCCCTGGCCTACACAACCTATAGGCTCAGGCCCCTGGAGCCAAACCTGAGGACTGTACTTGCCCTCTCCAAGGGAATTGTGTGTGCCCATTCCAATGGCCACATCCCTTCTAATACGATAAACCTCCAAAGTCCCTGATCCATCTCATTAGTGGTGGCTTCCCAGGTAAAACAGGGGCAATCTGAGCCCATCTGAGCACCTACCTGTACTCAGACCCATAGACAGATGTCCCCAGAGGTAAAAAGGAAAGAACAGGCCCCTAGGCACTAATCATATCCATTGCTTTGGTTTCCAGGCATCTCTCCTCAGAGGCCTGGATTTCAAAACCAGCATATGGCTGATTCTTGACTCACCCATCAGAAAACATCTCATCTAGACATGGGAAACTTGCACGTTGGAGCTGTGTCAAAGCATCTGTTTAGGAGAACATTTCAGGGCCCCAGTGCCAACGCTTCATTCCAAGGTCTCCATCGACACAAAAGCACATTAGGACCCATCCATAGGAGAGTCCATTTCAACTCAGCCTCCTCGGTTGCTCCCCCAGATCCAGCAGATCTAACCTGTCTTGTGTCTAGGAGACAATTGGAATGCGAGGTGGGCTACCCAGCCATGCATCCTTAGAACCCTGCTCAGAATCATTGGCCTGGAGCCAAACATCAGGTATAAATTGTCCTGCAGAAGACACTTTGCAGTTTGGAGCTTCTCACAAATCCCATCGTGGGAAAACCCCCATGGCCTCGTGATGCCCCCCCTTTGTGAAGGGGCCATCAGGGACAGAAACACCAACTTGAGCGATCGTCTGATCCTCGCCCTGACTTCAGATGCACGAGATCTCGATTCAGGTCTGTAGATTGTGCCATCGCTGATACAAAATCCAGAGACAAAAACCTGAGCCAGCGCCTCAGACTCGCACTTTCTTCATATCCTGAAGATTTCTTCTCATGGTTTGTAGATCGGTCCTGACATACCTACGTCTCCATCCTAAGCTGAGTTTTTGTTTTCAGACTTCTGTCCTCAAAGTCCTGGGCCACACACCCTACAGGCTGCGGCCCCTGGAGCCACACATTAGGACTGTGCCTACCAATCCATGAGAATTCTGCCCATTCCATTGTCCAAAATCGTACAAATTAGGAGAAACCTCCAAAGTCCCTGAGGCCATCCCAATAGTGTAGGTCGCCCGGAACAAACAAGGGCTGTCTGACACCAGCTGATAATCTACCTCCACTCATACCATAAATGGATGTCCCCAGAGGAGAAGATTGAACCAGACAGGACCCTAGGCCATAATAGGATCCATTGCCTTGGTTTACAGGCATGTCTCCTCAAAAGCCTGATTCCAATACGAGCATAGGGGTTTTGCTGAGGCACTCAGCAGAACTCATCTCGTCTCCACATGGAATCCTGTGCATGGGAGCCATGTCCAAAGCATAGAAGAGTACTTCAGGGTCCCGGTGCCACCGCCCCATTCCAAGGCCCTCATGGACACAAAAACACATTAGGACCCATCCTCAGGAAAGTCCATTTCAACTCAGCCACCCCGGTTGCTCCCGCAGAGCCATCAGATCTAAACTGTCTTGTTGCTAGGAGAAAATTGGAATGCGAAGCTGGCTTCCAGGCATCCATCCTCGAACGGTGCTCTGGAGTCATTCCATATGGGATGTCCTGGAGCTGTCCAACAGGTCTCAATTGTCTCGCAGAAGGAATCCTTGAAGGGGGCATCCCAAAACTCCCAACGTGGGAAAACCTCAATGGCCTCGAGATTCCACTCCTTTCATGAAATGGCCATCATGCACAGAAACTCCAACCTTAGCCAACGTCTGATCCTCCCCCTGATTCAGATGCATGAGTATTGGTTCAGATCTGCAGGGGTACCTGCCGTGCCCTCGCCCTGAATCCCAAGTCTAGCTTGTCTTTTCAGACTTCCGTCCTCACACTCCTGGCCCCGAAGCCCTCATGTTTGGCAAATCCGGACCCACAATGCAGCACTCTGCCTGCCCTCTAGAAAAAAATTATTGCCTCATGAGCTGCCCAGGCACCTTCAATGAGGATAAACCTCCACAGCACTGGACTTTACCCTAAGTATATATTCTAACCTGGGCCTTAAAGCACTGTCGGACACAACCTAAGCCCGGACCTCCCGACCAACACCCGGAAAGCAGACCGCACACTGAGCACATAAGACCCGCCATGGCCTTAGGTCATCATCTCTTCCCTACCTCAGTTTTCAGGCCTCAGAACCGAGACATTATCTCCAATAACTGTCCAGGGGTGAGTGTGATGCAGAAATCAGAACACCTCCTTACACACGGTAAGAAACCTTGTGGTTGGCACGTCGTCCAACGTTCAGTGTAGGAGAAACCAGCATTCACCCTGAGGCCCCGCCCATTCTTGAGTGGGACAAGGGCTTAAACACGCATTGTAAGCCTCAGCATGAGTCCTGTCCTCTAGTAAGTCCTCTCAGTGACTGGACCATTAGATGTCATAATGGGCTTGATATGTCCCTAGGCGCCAATTTTTAACCAGATTTCTGAATGTCCAGTCACCCCCCCCCCAGGGCTCTACTCAGGAATCCGTCATTAGGTGAGACACCTGAGGTTAAAAAGAAAACAACATCAAAAAAAAAAAAAAACGGGCTTCTTCCATCCCACAGAGTGACCCCAAACGCTTTGGACTGGTCCAAACCACCAGGGAGTAAGACTCGTCCATTTCCCATGAAGTCACCCAGAAATTTCACGACCATGAGTGACACGATATCCAGAGACCAAAACTTGAGCAAGAGCCTCACACTCGCCCTTTTCTCAAATCCCGAAAAGTTCTCCTCATGGTCTGTAGTTTAAGTCCTGCCATACCTATGACCTGAAACATAAGCCAAGTTTGTTGTTTCAGACAACTGTCCAAACAGCCCTGGCCTACACAACCTACAGGCTCAGGCCCCTGGAGCCAAACCTGAGGACTGTACTTGCCCTCTCCAAGGGAATTGTGTGTGCCCATTCCAATGGCCACATCCCTTCTAATAGGATAAATCTCCAAAGTCCCTGATCCATCTCAATAGTGGTGGCTTCCCAAGTAAAACAGGGGCAATCTGAGCCCATCTGAGCACCTACCTGTACTCAGACCAATAGACAGATGTCCCTAGAGGTAAAAAGGAAAGAACAGGCCCCTAGGCACTAATCATATCCATTGCTTTGGTTTCCAGGCATCTCTCCTCAGAGGCCTGGATTTCAAAACCAGCATATAGCTCTTTCTTGAGTCACCCATCAGAAAACATCTCATCTACCCTTGGGAAACTTGCACGTTGGAGCTGTGTCAAAGCCTCTGTTTAGAAGAACCCTTCAGGGCCCCAGTGCCCCCGCTTCATTCCAAGGTCTCCATAGACACAAAAGCACATTAGACCCATCCAAAGGAGAGTCCATTTCAACTCAGCCTCCTCGGATGCTCCCCCGATCCAGCAGATAACCTGTCTTGTTCCTAGGAGACAATAGGAATGCGAGGTGGGCTACCCAGCCATGCATCCTTAGAACCCTGCTCAGAATCATTGGCCTGGAGGGAAAAAAAAGGACTCAAATGTCCTCAGAAGACACTTTGCAGTTTGGAGCTTCTCACAACTCCCATCGTGGGAAAACCCCCATGGCCTCGTGATGCCGCCCCTTCGTGAAGGGGCCATCAGGGACAGAAACACAAACTTCAGCGATCGTCTGATCCTCGCCCTGACTTCAGATGCACGAGATCTCGATTCACGTCTGTAGATTGTGCCGTCGCTGATACAAAATCCAGAGACAAAAACCTGAGCAAGCGCCTCAGACTCGCACTTTCTTCATATCCTGAAGAGTTCTTCTCAAGGTTTGTAGCTCAGGCCTGCCATACCTACGTCCCCAAACCTAAGCTGAGTTTGTGTTTTCAGACTTCTGTCCTCAAAGTCCTGGGCCACACACCCTCCAGGCTGGGGCCCCTGGAGCCACACTTTAGGACTGTACCTAACAATCCATGGGAATTCTGCCCATTCCATTGTCCAAAATCGTACAAATTAGGAGAATCCTCCAAAGTCCCTGAGGCCATCCCAATAGTGTAGGTCGCCCGGAACAAACAAGGGCTGTCTGACACCAGCTGATAATCGACCTCCACTCATACCATAAATGGATGTCCCCAGAGGAGAAGATTGAACCAGACAGGACCCTAGGCCATAATAGGATCCATTGCCTTGGTTTACAGGCATGTCTCCTCAAAAGCCTGATTCCAATACGAGCATAGGGGTTTTGCTGAGGCACCCAGCAGAACTCATCTCGTCTCCACAAGGAAACCTGTGCATGGGAGCCATGTCCAAAGCATAGGAGAGTACTTCAAAGTCCCGGTGCCACCGCCCCATTCCAAGGCCCTCATGGACACAAAAAAACATTAGGACCAATCCTCAGGAGAGTCCATTTCATCTCAGCCACCCCGGTTGCTCCCGCAGAGCCATCAGATCTAAACTGTCTTGTTGCTAGGAGACAATTGGAATGTGAGGCGGGCTTCCCATGCATCCATCCTTGAACGGTGCTCTGGAGTCATTCCATATGGGATGTCCTGGAGCTGTCCAACAGGTCTCAATTGTCCCGCAGAAGGAATCCTTGAAGGGGGCATCCCAAAACTCCCAACGTGGGAAAACCTCAATGGCCTCGAGATTCCGCTCCTTTCATGAAGCGGCCGTCAATGCACGGAATGTCCAACCTGAGCCAACGTCTGATCCTCGCCCTGACTTCAGATGCATGAGTATTGGTTCAGATCTGCAGGGTGAACCTGCCGTGCCCTCGCCCTGAAACCCAAGTCTAGCTTGTCTTCTCAGAATTCCGTCCTCACACTCCTGGCCCCGAAGCCCTCAAGTTTGGCAATTCCGGACCCACAATGCCGCACTCTGCCTGCCCCCTAGAAAAAAATTATTGCATCATGAGCTGCACAGGCACCTTCAATGATGATAAACCTCCACAGCACACGACTTCACACAAATTATATAGTCTAACCTGGGCACTAATGCACTGTCGGACACAACCTGAGCCCGGACCTCCTGACCAACACCCGGAAAGAACAGAGCACACTGAGTACATAAGCCCTGCCAGCGCCTTAGGTCATCATCTCTTCCCTACCTCAGTTTTCAGGCCTCAGAACCGAGATATTATTTTCAATCACTGCCCAGGGGTGAGTGTGATGCAGAAATCAGAACACCTCCTTACCCATGGTAAGAAACCTTGTGGTTGGCACGTCGTCCAACGTTCAGTGTAGGAGAAACCAGCATTCACCCTGAGGCCCCGCCCAATCTTGAGTGCGACAAGGGCATAAACACTCATTGTGACCCTCAGCATGAGTCCTGTCCTCTAGTAAGTCCTCTCAGTGACTGGACCATCAGATGTCATAATGGGCTTGATATGTCCCTAGGCCCCAATTTTTAACCAGATTTCTGAATGTCCAGTCACCCCCCCCAAGGGCTCTACTCAGGAATCCCTCATTAGGTGAGACACCTGAGGTTAAAAAGAAAACAACATCAATAAAAAAAAAAAACGGACCTCTTCCATCCCACAGAGTGACCCCAAACGCTTTGGACTGGTCCAAACCACCAGGGAGTAAGACTCGTCCATTTCCAATGAAGTCACCCAGAAATTTCACGACCATGAGTGACACGATATCCAGAGACAAAAACTTGAGCAAGAGCCTCACACTCGTCCTTTTCTCAAATCCCGAAAAGTTCTCCTCATGGTCTGTAGATAAGTCCTGCCATACCTATGACCTGAAACATAAGCCATGTTTGTGTTTTCAGACAACTGTCCAAACAGCCCTGGCCTACACAACCTATAGGCTCAGGCCCCTGGAGCCAAACCTGAGGACTGTACTTGCCCTCTCCAAGGGAATTGTGTGTGCCCATTCCAATGGCCACATCCCTTCTAATACGATAAACCTCCAAAGTCCCTGATCCATCTCATTAGTGGTGGCTTCCCAGGTAAAACAGGGGCAATCTGAGCCCATCTGAGCACCTACCTGTACTCAGACCCATAGACAGATGTCCCCAGAGGTAAAAAGGAAAGAACAGGCCCCTAGGCACTAATCATATCCATTGCTTTGGTTTCCAGGCATCTCTCCTCAGAGGCCTGGATTTCAAAACCAGCATATGGCTGTTTCTTGACTCACCCATCAGAAAACATCTCATCTACACATGGGAAACTTGCACGTTGGAGCTGTGTCAAAGCATCTGTTTAGGAGAACATTTCAGGGCCCCAGTGCCACCGCTTCATTCCAAGGTCTCCATCGACACAAAAGCACATTAGGACCCATCCATAGGAGAGTCCATTTCAACTCAGCCTCCTCGGTTGCTCCCCCAGATCCAGCAGATCTAACCTGTCTTGTGTCTAGGAGACAATTGGAATGCGAGGTGGGCTACCCAGCCATGCATCCTTAGAACCCTGCTCAGAATCATTGGCCTGGAGCCAAACAGCAGGTATCAATTGTCCTGCAGAAGACACTTTGCAGTTTGGAGCTTCTCACAAATCCCATCGTGGGAAAACCCCCATGGCCTCGTGATGCCCCCCTTTGTGAAGGGGCCATCAGGGACAGAAACACCAACTTGAGCGATTGTCTGATCCTCGCCCTGACTTCAGATGCACGAGATCTCGATTCAGGTCTGTAGATTGTGCCATCGCTGATACAAAATCCAGAGACAAAAACCTGAGCAAGCGCCTCAGACTCGCACTTTCTTCATATCCTGAAGATTTCTTCTCATGGTTTGTAGATCGGTCCTGCCATACCTACGTCCCCATCCTAAGCTGAGTTTGTGTTTTCAGACTTCTGTCCTCAAAGTCCTGGGCCACACACCCTCCAGGCTGGGGCCCCTGGAGCCACACATTAGGACTGTGCCTACCAATCCATGAGAATTCTGCGAATTCCATTGTCCAAAATCGTACAAATTAGGAGAAACCTCCAAAGTCCCTGAGGCCATCCCAATAGTGTAGGTCGCCCGGAACAAACAAGGGCTGTCTGACACCAGCTGATAATCTACCTCCACTCATACCATAAATGGATGTCCCCAGAGGAGAAGATTGAACCAGACAGGACCCTAGGCCATAATAGGATCCATTGCCTTGGTTTACAGGCATGTCTCCTCAAAAGCCTGATTCCAATACGAGCATAGGGGTTTTGCTGAGGCACTCAGCAGAACTCATCTCGTCTCCACATGGAATCCTGTGCATGGGAGCCATGTCCAAAGCATAGAAGAGTACTTCAGGGTCCCGGTGCCACCGCCCCATTCCAAGGCCCTCATGGACACAAAAACACATTAGGACCCATCCTCAGGAAAGTCCATTTCAACTCAGCCACCCCGGTTGCTCCCGCAGAGCCATCAGATCTAAACTGTCTTGTTGCTAGGAGAAAATTGGAATGCGAAGCTGGCTTCCAGGCATCCATCCTCGAACGGTGCTCTGGAGTCATTCCATATGGGATGTCCTGGAGCTGTCCAACAGGTCTCAATTGTCTCGCAGAAGGAATCCTTGAAGGGGGCATCCCAAAACTCCCAACGTGGGAAAACCTCAATGGCCTCGAGATTCCACTCCTTTCATGAAATGGCCATCATGCACAGAAACTCCAACCTGAGCCAACGTCTGATCCTCCCCCTGATTCAGATGCATGAGTATTGGTTCAGATCTGCAGGGGTACCTGCCGTGCCCTCGCCCTGAATCCCAAGTCTAGCTTGTCTTTTCAGACTTCCGTCCTCACACTCCTGGCCCCGAAGCCCTCATGTTTGGCAATTCCGGACCCACAATGCAGCACTCTGCCTGCCCTCTAGAAAAAAATTATTGCCTCATGAGCTGCCCAGGCACCTTCAATGAGGATAAACCTCCACAGCACTGGACTTTACCCTAAGTATATATTCTAACCTGGGCCTTAATGCACTGTCGGACACAACCTAAGCCCGGACCTCCCGACCAACACCCGGAAAGCAGACCGCACACTGAGCACATAGACCCGCCATGGCCTTAGGTCATCATCTCTTCCCTACCTCAGTTTTCAGGCCTCAGAACCGAGACATTATCTCCAATAACTGTCCAGGGGTGAGTATGATGCAGAAATCAGAACACCTCCTTACACACGGTAAGAAACCTTGTGGTTGGCACGTCGTCCAACGTTCAGTCTGGAGAAACCAGCATTCACCCTGAGGCCCCGCCCATTCTTGAGTGGGACAAGGGCTTAAACACGCATTGTAAGCCTCAGCATGAATCCTGTCCTCTAGTAAGTCCTCTCAGTGACTGGACCATTAGATGTCATAATGGGCTTGATATGTCCCTAGGCGCCAATTTTTAACCAGATTTCTGAATGTCCAGTCACCCCCCCCAGGGCTCTACTCAGGAATCCGTCATTAGGTGAGACACCTGAGGTTAAAAAGAAAACAACATCAAAAAAAAAAAAAAAAACGGGCTTCTTCCATCCCACAGAGTGACCCCAAACGCTTTGGAATGGTCCAAACCACCAGGGAGTAAGACTCGTCCATTTCCCATGAAGTCACCCAGAAATTTCACGACCATGAGTGACACGATATCCAGAGACAAAAACTTGAGCAAGAGCCTCACACTCGCCCTTTTCTCAAATCCCGAAAAGTTCTCCTCATGGTCTGTAGTTTAAGTCCTGCCATACCTATGACCTGAAACATAAGCCAAGTTTGTTGTTTCAGACAACTGTCCAAACAGCCATGGCCTACACAACCTACAGGCTCAGGCCACTGGAGCCAAACCTGAGGACTGTACTTGCCCTCTACAAGGGAATTGTGTGTGCCCATTCCAATGGCCACATCCCTTCTAATAGGATAAATCTCCAAAGTCCCTGATCCATCTCAATAGTGGTGGCTTCCCAAGTAAAACAGGGGCAATCTGAGCCCATCTGAGCACCTACCTGTACTCACACCAATAGACAGATGTCCCCAGAGGTAAAAAGGAAAGAACAGGCCCCTAGGCACTAATCATATCCATTGCTTTGGTTTCCAGGCATCTCTCCTCAGAGGCCTGGATTTCAAAACCAGCATATAGCTCTTTCTTGAGTCACCCATCAGAAAACATCTCATCTACCCTTGGGAAACTTGCACGTTGGAGCTGTGTCAAAGCCTCTGTTTAGAAGAACCCTTCAGGGCCCCAGTGCCCCCGCTTCATTCCAAGGTCTCCATAGACACAAAAGCACATTAGACCCATCCAAAGGAGAGTCCATTTCAACTCAGCCTCCTCGGATGCTCCCCCGATCCAGCAGATAACCTGTCTTGTTCCTAGGAGACAATAGGAATGCGAGGTGGGCTACCCAGCCATGCATCCTTAGAACCCTGCTCAGAATCATTGGCCTGGAGGGAAAAAAAAGGACTCAAATGTCCTCAGAAGACACTTTGCAGTTTGGAGCTTCTCACAACTCCCATCGTGGGAAAACCCCCATGGCCTCGTGATGCCGCCCCTTCGTGAAGGGGCCATCAGGGACAGAAACACAAACTTCAGCGATCGTCTGATCCTCGCCCTGACTTCAGATGCACGAGATCTCGATTCACGTCTGTAGATTGTGCCATCGCTGATACAAAATCCAGAGACAAAAACCTGAGCAAGCGCCTCAGACTCGCACTTTCTTCATATCCTGAAGAGTTCTTCTCAAGGTTTGTAGCTCAGGCCTGCCATACCTACGTCCCCAAACCTAAGCTGAGTTTGTGTTTTCAGACTTCTGTCCTCAAAGTCCTGGGCCACACACCCTCCAGGCTGGGGCCCCTGGAGCCACACTTTAGGACTGTACCTAACAATCCATGGGAATTCTGCCCATTCCATTGTCCAAAATCGTACAAATTAAGAGAAACCTCCAAAGTCCCTGAGGCCATCCCAATAGTGTAGGTCGCCCGGAACAAACAAGGGCTGTCTGACACCAGCTGATAATCGACCTCCACTCATACCATAAATGGATGTCCCCAAGGAAATGATTGAAACAGACAGGACCCTAGGCCATAATAGGATCCATTGCCTTGTTTTACAGACATGTCTCCTCAAAAGCCTGATTCCAATAGGAGCATAGGGGTTTTGCTGAGGCACCCAGCAGAACTCATCTCGTCTCCACAAGGAAACCTATGCATGGGAGCCATGTCCAAAGCATAGGAGAGTACTCAAGGTCCCGGTGCCACCGCCCATTCCAAGGCCCTCATGGACACAAAAACACATTACGACCGATCCTCAGGAAAGTCCATTTCAACTCAGCCACCCCCGATGCTCCCGCAGAGCCGTCAGATCTAAACTGTCTTGTTACGAGGAGACAATTGGAATGCGAGGCGGGCTTCCCAGGCATCCATCCTCGAACGGTGCTCTGGAGTCATTCCCTATGGGATGTCTGGAGCTGTCCAAAAGGTCTCAGTTGTCCCGCAGAAGGAATCCTTGAAGGGGGCATCCCACAACTCCCAACGTGGGAAAACTTCAGTGGCCTCGAGATTCCGCTCGCCTTCATGAAGCGGCCGTCATGCACGGAAACTCCAACCTGAGCCAACGTCTGATCCTCGTTCTGACTTCAGACGCATGTGTATTGGTTCAGTTCTGCAGGGGGTACCTGCCGTGCCCTCGCCCTGAAACCCAAGTCTAGCTTGTCTTCTCAGACTTCCGTCCTCACACTCCTGGCCCCGAAGCCCTCATGTTTGGCAATTCCGGACCCACAATGCAGCACTCTGCCTGCCCTCTAGAAAAAAATTATTGCCTAAAGAGCTACCCAGGCACCTTCAATGAGGATAAACCTCCACAGCACTGGACTTTACCCTAAGTATATATTCTAACCTGGGCCTTAATGCACTGTCGGACACAACCTAAGCCCGGACCTCCCGACCAACACCCGGAAAGCAGACCGCACACTGAGCACATAAGACCCGCCATGGCCTTAGGTCATCATCTCTTCCCTACCTCAGTTTTCAGGCCTCAGAACCGAGACATTATCTCCAATAACTGTCCAGGGGTGAGTGTGATGCAGAAATCAGAACACCTCCTTACACACGGTAAGAAACCTTGTGGTTGGCACGTCGTCCAACATTCAGTGTAAGAGAAACCAGCATTCACCCTGAGGCCCCGCCCATTCTTGAGTGGGACAAGGGCTTAAACACGCATTGTAACCCTCAGAATGAGTCCTGTCCTCTAGTAAGTCCTCTCAGTGACTGGACCATTAGATGTCATAATGGGCTTGATATGTCCCTAGGCGCCAATTTTTAACCAGATTTCTGAATGTCCAGTCACCCCCCCCCCAGGGCTCTACTCAGGAATCCGTCATTAGGTGAGACACCTGAGGTTAAAAAGAAAACAACATCAAAAAAAAAAAAAAACGGACTTCTTCCATCCCACAGAGTGACCCCAAACGCTTTGGACTGGTCCAAACCACCAGGGAGTAAGACTCGTCCATTTCCCATGAAGTCACCCAGAAATTTCACGACCATGAGTGACACGATATCCAGAGACAAAAACTTGAGCAAGAGCCTCACACTCGCCCTTTTCTCAAATCCCGAAAAGTTCTCCTCATGGTCTGTAGTTTAAGTCCTGCCATACCTATGACCTGAAACATAAGCCAAGTTTGTTGTTTCAGACAACTGTCCAAACAGCCCTGGCCTACACAACCTACAGGCTCAGGCCACTGGAGCCAAACCTGAGGACTGTACTTGCCCTCTCCAAGGGAATTGTGTGTGCCCATTCCAATGGCCACATCCCTTCTAATAGGATAAATCTCCAAAGTCCCTGATCCATCTCAATAGTGGTGGCTTCCCAAGTAAAACAGGGGCAATCTGAGCCCATCTTAGCACCTACCTGTACTCACACCAATAGACAGATGTCCCCAGAGGTAAAAAGGAAAGAACAGGCCCCTAGGCACTAATCATATCCATTGCTTTGGTTTCCAGGCATCTCTCCTCAGAGGCCTGGATTTCAAAACCAGCATATAGCTCTTTCTTGAGTCACCCATCAGAAAACATCTCATCTACCCTTGGGAAACTTGCACGTTGGAGCTGTGTCAAAGCCTCTGTTTAGAAGAACCCTTCAGGGCCCCAAGCCCCCGCTTCATTCCAAGGTCTCCATAGACACAAAAGAACATTAGGACCCATCCAAAGGAGAGTCCATTTCAACTCAGCCTCCTCGGATGCTCCCCCGATCCAGCAGATAACCTGTCTTGTTCCTAGGAGACAATAGGAATGCGAGGTGGGCTACCCAGCCATGCATCCTTAGAACCCTGCTCAGAATCATTGGCCTGGAGGGAAAAAAAAGGACTCAAATGTCCTCAGAAGACACTTTGCAGTTTGGAGCTTCTCACAACTCCCATCGTGGGAAAACCCCCATGGCCTCGTGATGCCGCCCCTTCGTGAAGGGGCCATCAGGGACAGAAACACAAACTTCAGCGATCGTCTGATCCTCGCCCTGACTTCAGATGCACGAGATCTCGATTCACGTCTGTAGATTGTGCCGTCGCTGATACAAAATCCAGAGACAAAAACCTGAGCAATCGCCTCAGACTCGCACTTTCTTCATATCCTGAAGAGTTCTTCTCAAGGTTTGTAGCTCAGGCCTGCCATACCTACGTCCCCAAACCTAAGCTGAGTTTGTGTTTTCAGACTTCTGTCCTCAAAGTCCTGGGCCACACACCCTCCAGGCTGGGGCCCCTGGAGCCACACATTAGGACTGTGCCTAACAATCCATGGGAATTCTGCCCATTCCATTGTCCAAAATCGTACAAATTAGGAGAAACCTCCAAAGTCCCTGAGGCCATCCCAATAGTGTAGGTCGCCCGGAACAAACAAGGGCTGTCTGACACCAGCTGATAATCTACCTCCACTCATACCATAAATGGATGTCCCCAAGGAAATGATTGAACCAGGCAGGACCCTAGGCCATAATAGGATCCATTGCCTTGTTTTACAGACATGTCTCCTCAAAAGCCTGATTCCAATACGAGCATAGGGGTTTTGCTGAGGCACCCAGCAGAACTCATCTCGTCTCCACAAGGAAACCTATGCATGGGAGCCATGTCCAAAGCATAGGAGAGTACTTCATGGTCCCGGTGCCACCGCCCCATTCCAAGGCCCTCATGGACACAAAAACACATTACGACCGATCCTCAGGAAAGTCCATTTCAACTCAGCCACCCCCGATGCTCCCGCAGAGCCGTCAGATCTAAACTGTCTTGTTACTAGGAGACAATTGGAATGCGAGGTGGGCTTCCCAGGCATCCATCCTCGAACGGTGCTCTGGAGTCATTCCATATGGGATGTCCTGGAGCTGTCCAAAAGGTCTCAATTGTCCCGCAGAAGGAATCCTTGAAGGGGGCATCCCACAACTCCCAACGTGGGAAAACTTCAGTGGCCTCGAGATTCCGCTCCATTCATGAAGCGGCCGTCATGCACGGAAACTCCAACCTGAGCCAACGTCTGATCCTCGCCCTGACTTCAGACGCATGTGTATTGGTTCAGTTCTGCAGGGGGTACCTGCCGTGCCCTCGCCCTGAAACCCAAGTCTAGCTTGTCTTCTCAGACTTCCGTCCTCACACTCCTGGCCCCGAAGCCCTCATGTTTGGCAATTCCGGACCCACAATGCAGCACTCTGCCTGCCCTCTAGAAAAAAATTATTGCCTCATGAGCTGCCCAGGCACCTTCAATGAGGATAAACCTCCACAGCACTGGACTTTACCCTAAGTATATATTCTAACCTGGGCCTTAATGCACTGTCGGACACAACCTAAGCCCGGACCTCCCGACCAACACCCGGAAAGCAGACCGCACACTGAGCACATAAGACCCGCCATGGCCTTAGGTCATCATCTCTTCCCTACCTCAGTTTTCAGGCCTCAGAACCGACACATTATCTCCAATAACTGTCCAGGGGTGAGTGTGATGCAGAAATCAGAACACCTCCTTACACACGGTAAGAAACCTTGTGGTTGGCACGTCGTCCAACGTTCAGTGTAGGAGAAACCAGCCTTCACCCTTAGGCCCCGCCCATTCTTGAGTGGGACAAGGGCTTAAACACGCATTGTAACCCTCAGCATGAGTCCTGTCCTCTAGTAAGTCCTCTCAGTGACTGGACCATTAGATGTCATAATGGGCTTGATATGTCCCTAGGCCACAATTTTTAACCAGATTTCTGATTGTCCAGTCACCCACCACCCCCAGGGCTCTACTCTGGAATCCCTCATTTGGGGGGACACCTGAGGTTAAAAAGAAAACAACATCAAAAAAAAAAAACAACGGACTTCTTCCATCCCACAGAGTGACCCCAAACGCTTTGGACTGGTCCAAACCACCAGGGAGTAAGACTCGTCCATTTCCCATGAAGTCACCCAGAAATTTCACAACCATGAGTGACACGATATCCAGAGACAAAAACTTGAGCAAGAGCCTCACACTCGCCCTTTTCTCAAATCCCAAAAAGTTCTCCTCATGGTCTGTAGATAAGTCCTGCCATACCTATGACCTGAAAAATAAGCCAAGTTTGTATTTTCAGACAACTGTCCAAACAGCCCTGGACTTCACAACCTACAGCTCAGGCCCTTGGAGCCAAACCTGAAAAATATACTTGCCCTCTCCAAGGGAATTGTGTGTGCCCATTCCAATGGCCACATCCCTTCTAATAGGATAAACCTCCAAAGTCCCTGATCCATCTCATTAGTGGTGGCTTCCCAGGTAAAACAGGGGCAATCTGAGCCCATCTGAGCTCCTACCTGTACTCAGACCCACAGACAGATGTCCCCAGAGGTAAAAAGGAAAGAACAGGCACCTAGGCACTAATCATATCAATTGCTTTGGTTTCCAGGCATCTCTCCTCAGAGGCCTGGATTTCAAAACCAGCATATGGCTGTTTCTTGACTCACCCATCAGAAAACATCTCATCTACACATGGGAAACTTGTACGTTGAAGCTGTGTCAAAGCCTCTGTTTAGGAGAACCCTTCAGGGCCCCAGTGCCACCGCTTCATTCCAAGGTCTCCATCGACACAAAAGCACATTAGGACCCATCCATAGGAGAGTCCATTTCAACTCAGACTCCTCGGTTGCTCCCCCAGATCCAGCAGATCTAACCTGTCTTGTTTCTAGGAGACAATTGGAATGTGAGGTGGGCTACCCAGCCATGCATCCTTAGAACCCTGCTCAGAATCATTGGCCTGGAGCCAAACAACAGGTCTCAATTGTCCTGCAGAAGACACTTTGAAGATTGGAGCTTCTCACAAATCCCATCGTGGGAAAACACCCATGGCCTCGTGATGCCGCCCCTTTGTGAAGGGGCCATCAAGGACAGAAACACCAACTTGAGCGATCGTCTGATCCTCGGCCTGATTTCAGTAGCACGAGATCTCGATTCAGGTCTGTAGATTGTTCCATCGCTGATATATAATCCAGAGACAAAAACCTGAGCAAGCGCCTCAGACTCGCACTTTCTTCATATCCTGAAGAGTTCTTCTCATGGTTTGTAGATCGGGCCTGCCATACCTACGTCCCCATACCTAAGCTGAGTTTGTGTTTTCAGACTTCTGTCCTCAAAGTCCAGGGTCACACACCCTCCAGGCTGCGGCCCCTGGAGCCACACATTAGGACAGTGCCTACCATCCATGGGAATTCTGCCCATTCCATTGTCCAATATCGTACAAATTAGGAGAAACCTCCAAAGTCCCTGAGGCCATCCCAATGGTGTAGGTCGCCCAGAACAAACAAGGACTGTCTGACACCAGCTGATAATCTACCTCCACTCATACCATAAATGGATGTCACCAAGGAGAAGATTGAACCAGACAGGACCCTAGACCATAATAGGATCCATTGCCTTGTTTTAAAGGCATGTCTCCTCAAAAGCCTGATTCCAATACGAGCATAGGGGTTTTGCTGAGGCACCCAGCAGAACTCATCTCGTCTCCACAAGGAAACCTATGCATGGGAGCCATGTCCAAAGCATAGGAGAGTAGTTCAGGGTCCCAGTGCCACCGCCCCATTCCAAGGCCCTCATGGACACAAAAACACATTAGGACCCATCATCAGGAAAGTCCATATCAACTCCACCACTTCGGTTGCTCCCGCAGAGGGATCAGATCTAAACTGTCTTGTTGCTAGGAGACAATTGGAATGCGAGGCGGGCTTCCCAGGAATCCATCCTCGAACTGTGCTCTGGAGTCATTCCATATGGGATGTTCTGGAGCTGTCCAACAGGTCTCAATTGTCGCGCAGAAGGAATCCTTGAAGGGGGCATCCCACAACTCCCAACGTGGGAAAAACTCAATGGCCTCGAGATTCCGCTCCCTTCATGAAGCGGCCTTCATGCACGGAAACTCCAACCTGAGCCAACGTCTGATCCTCGCCCTGACTTCAGATGCATGCGTATTGTTTCAGATCTGCAGGGGGTACCTGCCGTGCCCTCGCCCTGAAACCCAAGTCTAGCTTGTCTTCTCAGACTTCCGTCCTCACACTCCTGGCACGGAAGCCCTCAAGTTTGGCAATTCCGGACCCACAATGCAGCACTCTGCCTGCCCTCTTGAAAAAAATTATTGCCTCATGAGCTGCCCAGGCACCTTCAATGAGGATAAACCTCCACAGCACTCGACTTCACCCAAATTATATAGTCTAACCTGGGCACTAATGCACTGTCGGACACTTCCTGAACCCGGACCTCCTGACCAACACCCGGAAAACAGACCGCACACTGAGCACATAAGACCCGCCATGGCCTTAGGTCATCATCTCTTCCCTACCTCAGTTTTCAGGCCTCAGAACCGATGCCTGCCCAGGGGTGAGTGTGATGCAGAAATCAGAACACCTCCTTACCCATTGTAGGAAACCTTGTGGCACGTCGTCCAACGTTCAGTGTGTAGGAGAGACCAGCATTCACCCTGAGGCCCCGCTCATTCTTGAGTGCGACTAGGGCATAAACACGCATTGTGACCCGCAGCATGAGTCCTGTCCTCTAGTAAGTCCTCTCAGTGACTGGACCATTAGATGTCATAATGGGCTTGATATGTCCCTAAGCCCCAATTTTTAACCAGATTTCTGATTGTCCAGTCCCCCCCCCCAGGGCTCTACTCTGGAATCCCTCATTTGGTGAGACACCTGAGGTTAAAGAGAAAACAACATAAAAAAAAAAAAACGGACTTATTCCATCCCACAGTGTGACCCCAAACGCTTTGGACTGGTCCAAACCACCAGGGAGTAAGACTCGTCCATTTGCCATGAATTCACCCAGAAATTTCACGACCATGAGTGACACGATATCCAGAGACAAAAACTTGAGGAAGAGCCTCACATTCGCGATTCTCTCAAATCCCGAAAAGTTCTCCTCATGGTCTGTAGATAAGTCCTGCCATACCTATGACCTGAAACATAAGCCAAGTTTGTGTTTTCAGACAACTGTCCAAACAGCCCTGGCCTACACAACCTACAGTCTCAGGCCCCTGGAGCCAAACCTGAGGACTGTACTTGCCCACTCCAAGGGAATTGTGTGTGCCCATTCCAATGGCCACATCCCTTCTAAGAGGATAAACCTCCAAAGTCCCTGATCGATCTCATTAGTGGTGGCTTCCCAGGTAAAACAGGGGGCAATCTGAGCCCATCTGAGTACCTACCTGCACTCAGACCCATAGACAGATGTCCCCAGAGGTAAAAAGGAAAGAACAGGCCCCTAGGCACTAATCATATCCATTGCTTTGGTTTCCAGGCATCTCTCCTCAGAGGCCTGGATTTCAAAACCAGCATATGGCTGTTTCTTGACTCACCCATCAGAAAACATCTCATCTACATTGGGAAACTTGCACGTTGGAGCTGTATCAAAGCCTCTGTTTAGGAGAACCCTTCAGGGCCCCAGTGCCACCGCTTCATTCCAAGGTCTCCATCGACACAAAAGCACATTAGGACCCATCCATAGGAGAGTCCATTTCAACTCAGCCTCCTCGATTGCTCCCCCAGATCCAGCAGATCTAACGTGTCTTGTTTCTAGGAGACAATTGGAATGCGAGGTGGGCTACCCAGCCATGCATCCTTAGAACCCTGCTCAAATCATTGGCCTAGAGCCAAACAACAGGTCTCAATTGTCCTTCAGAAGACACTTTGCAGTTTGGAGTTTCTCACAAATTTCATCGTGGGAAAACCCCCATGGCCTCGTGATGCCGCCCCTTCGTGAAGGGGCCAACAGGGACAGAAACACCAACTTGAGCGATCGTCTGATCCTCGCCCTGACTTTAGATGCACAAGATCTCGATTCAGTTTTGTAGATTGTGCCATCGCTGATACAAAATCCAGAGACAAAACCTGCGCAAGTGCCTCAGACTCGCACTTTCTTCATATCCTGAAGAGTTCTTCTCATGGTTTGTAGATCGGGCCTGCCATACCTACGTCCCCATACCGAAGCTGAGTTTGTGTTTTCCGACTTCTGTCCTCAAAGTCCAGGGCCACAAACCCTCCAGACTGAAGCCCCTGGAGCCACACATTAGGACTGTGCCTACCAATCCATGGGAATTCTGCCCATTCCATTGTCCAAAATCGTACAAATTAGGAGAAACCTCCAAATTCCCTGAGGCCATCCCAATAGTGTAGGTCGCCTTGAACAAACAAGGGCTGTCGTACACCAACTGATAATCTACCTCCACTCATATCATAAATGGATGTCCCCAAGTAGAAGATTGAACCAGACAGGACCCTAGGACATAATAGGATCCATTGCCTTGGTTTACAGGCATGTCTCCTCAAAAGCCTGATTCCAATACGAGCATTGGGGTTTTGCTGAGGCACCCAGCAGAACTCATCTCGTCTCCTCAAGGAAACCTGTGCATGGGAGCCATGTCCAAAGCATAGGAGAGTACTTCAGGGTCCCGGTGCCACCGCCCCATTCCAAGGCCCTCATGGACACAAAAACACATTAGGACCCATCCTCAGGAAAGTCCATTTCAACTCAGCCACCCCGGTTGCTCCCGCAGAGCCATCAGATCTAAACTGTCTTGTTGCTAGGAGACAATTGGAATGCGATGCGGGCTTCCCAGGCATCCATCTCGAACGGTGCTCTGGAGTCATTCCATATGGGATGTCCTGGAGCTGTCCAACACGTCTCAATTGTCGCGCAGAAGGAAACCTTGAAGGGGGCATCCCACAACTCCCAACGTGGAAAAACTCAATGGCCTCGAGATTCCGCTCCATTCATGAAGCGGCCGTCATGCACGGAAACTCCAACCTGAGCCAACGTCTGATCCTCGCCCTGAATTCAGATGCATGAGTATTGGTTCAGATCTGCAGGGGGTACCTGCCGTGCCCTCGCCCTGAAACCCAAGTCTAGCTTGTCTTCTCAACTTCGGTCCTCACATTCCTGGCCCTGAAGCCTTCAAGTTTGGCAATTCCGGACCCACAATGCAGCAATCTGCCTGCCCTCTAGAAAAAAATTATTGCCTCATGAGCTTCCCAGGCACCTTCAATGAGGATAAACCTCCACAGCACTCTACTTCACCCAAATTATATAGTCTAACCTGAGCACTAATGCACTGTCGGACAAAACCTGAGCCCGGACCTCCTGATCAACACCCGGAAAGCAGACCGCACACTGAGCACATAAGACCCACCATGGCCTTAGGTCATCATCTCTTCGCTATCTCAGTTTTCAGGTCTCAGAACCGAGACATTATCTCCAATCACTGCCCAGGGGTGAGTGTGATGCAGAAATCAGAACACCTCCTTACACATGGTAAGAAACCTTGTGGTTGGCACGTCGTGCAACGTTCAGTGTAGGAGAAACCAGCATTCACCTTGAGGCCCCGCCCATTCTTGAGTGTGACAAGGGTATAAACACTCATTTTGACCCTCAGCATGGGTCCTTTCTTCTAGTAAGTCCTCTCAGTGACTGGACCATTAGTTGTCATAATGGGTTTGGTATGACACTAGGCCCCAATTTTTAACCAGATTTCTGATTGTCCAGTCACCCCCGCCTAGGGCTTTACTCTGGAATCCCTCATTTGGTGGGACACCTGAGGTTAAAAACAAAACAACATCAAAAAAAAAAAAAAAACGGACTTCTTCCTTTCCACAGAGTGACCCCAAACGCTTTGGACTGGGCCAAACCACCAGGGAGTAAGACTCGTCCATTTCCCATGAAGTCACCCAGAAATTTCACGACCATGAGTGACATGATATCCAGAGACAAAAACTTGAGCACTAGCCTCACACTCGCCCTTTTATCAAATCCCAAAAAGTTCTCCTCATGGTCTGTAGATAAGTCCTGCCATACCTATGACCTGAAACATAAGCCATGTTTGTGTTTTCAGACAACTGTCCAAACAGCCCTGGCCTACTCAACCTACAGGCTCAGGCCCCTGGAGCCAAACCTGAGGACTGTACTTGCCCTCTCCAAAGGAATTGTGTGTGCCCATTCCAATGGCCACATCCCTTCTAATAGGATAAACATCCAAAGTCCCTGATCCATCTCATTATTGGTGGCTTCCCAGGTAAAACAGGGGCAATCTGATCCCTTCTGAGCACCTACCTGTACTCAGACCCATAGACAGATGTCCCCAGAGGTAAAAAGGAAAGAACAGGCCCCTAGGCACTAATCATATCCATTGCTTTGGTTTCCAGGCATCTCTCCTCAGAGGCCTGGATTTCAAAACCAGCATATGGCTGTTTCTTGACTCACCCATCAGAAAATATCTCATCTAAACATGGGAAACTTGCACGTTGGAGCTGTGTCAAAGCCTCTGTTTAGGAGAACCCTTCAGGTCCCCAGAGCCACGGCTTCATTCCACGGTCTCCATAGAAACAAAAGCACATTAGGACCCATCCATAGGGGAGTCCATTTCAACTCACTCTCCTCGGTTGCTCCCCCAGATCCAGCAGATCTAACCTATCTTGTTTCTAGGAGACAATTGGAATGTGAGGTGGGCTACCCAGCCATTCATCCTTAGAACCCTGCTCAGAATCATTGGCCTGGAGCCAAACAACAGGTCTCAATTGTCCTGCAGAAGACACTTTGCAGTTTGGAGCTTCTCACAAATCCCATCGTGGGAAAATCCCCATGACCTCGTGATGCCGCCCCTTCGTGAAGGGCCCATCAGGGACAGAAACACCAACTTGAGCGATCGTCTGATCCTCGCCCTGACTTCAGATGCACCTGATCTCGATTCAGGTCTGTAGATTGTGCCATCGCTGATACAAAATCCAGAGACAAAAACCTGAGCAAACACCGCAGAATCGCACTTTCTTCATATCCTGAAGAGTTCTTCTCATGGTTTGTAGATCGGGCCTGCCATACCTATGTCCCCAAAACTAGGATGAGTTTGTGTTTTCAGACTTCTGTCCTCAAAGACCTGGGCCACACATTCTCTAGTCTGGGGCCCCTGGAGCCACACATTAGGACTGTGCCTACCAATCCATGGGAATTCTGCCCATTCCATTGTCCAAAATCGAACAAATTAGGAGAAACCTCCAAAGACCCTGAGGCCATCCCAATAGCGTAGGTCGCCCGGAACTAACAAGGGCTGTCTGACACCAGCTGATAATCTACCTCCACTCATACCTTAAATGGATGTCCCCAGAGGAGAAGATTGAACCAGACAGGACACTAGGCCATAATAGGATCCATTGCATTGTTTTACAGGCATGTCTCCTCAAAAGCCTGATTCCAATACGAGCATAAGGGTTTTGCTGAGGCACCCAGCAGAACTCATCTCGTCTCCACAAGGAAACCTATGCATGGAAGCCATGTCCAAAGCATAGGAGAGTACTTCAGGGTCCCGTTGCCACCGCCCCATTCCAGGGCCATCATGGACACAAAAACACATTAGGACCCATCCTCAGGAAAGTCCATTTCAACTCAGCCACCCCGGTTGCTCCGCAGAGCCATCAGATCTAAATTGTCTTGTTGCTAGGAGACAATTGGAATGCGAGGCGGGCTTCCCAGGCATCCGCCTCGAACGGTGCTCTGGAGTCATTCCATATGGGATGTCCTGGAGCTGTCCAACAGGCCTCAATTGTCCCGCAGAAGGTATCCTTGAAGGTGGCATCCCACAACTCCCAACGTGGGAAAATCTCAATGGCCCTGAGATTCCGCTCCCTTCATGAAGCGGCCATCATGCACAGAAACTCCAACCTGAGCCAACGTCTGATCCTCGCCCTGACTTCAGATGCATGAGTATTGGTTCAGATCTGCAGGGGGTACCTGCCGTGACCTAGCCCTGAAACCAAGTCTAGCTAGTCTTCTCAGACTGCCGTCCTCACACTCCTGGCCCCGAAGCCCTCAAGTTTGGCAATTCCGGACCCACAATGCAACACTCTGCCTGCCCTCTAGAAAAAAATTATTGCCTCATGAGCTGCCCAGGCACCTTCAATGAGGATAAACCTCCACAGCACTCGACTTCACCCAAATTATATAGTCTAACCTGGGAACTAATGCACTGTCGGACACAACCTGAGCCCGGACTTCCCGAGCAACTCCCAGAAAGCAGACCACAAACTGAGCACATAAGACCCGCCAAGGCCGTAGGTCATCATCTCTTCCCTACCTCAGTTTTCAGGCCTCAGAAACGAGACATTATCTCTAATCACTGCCCAGGGGTGAGTGTGATGCAGAAATCAGAACACCTCCTTACCCATGGTAAGAAACCTTGTGTTTGGCACGTCGTCCAACGTTCAGTGTAGAAGAAACCAGCATTCACCCTGAGGCCCCGCCCATTCTTGAGTGCGACAAGGGCATAAACACGCATTGTGACCCTCAGCATGAGTCCTGTCCTCTAGTAAGTCCTCTCAGTGACTGGACCATTAGATGTCATAATGGGCTTGATATGTCCCTAGGTCCCAATTTTTAACCAGATTTCTGATTGTCCAGTCAACCCCCCCCCCCAGGGCTCTACTCTGGAATCCCTCATTTGGTGGGACACCTGAGGTTAAAAAGAAAACAACATCAAAAAAAAATAAATAAACGGACTTCTTCTATCCCACAGAGTGACCCCAAACGCTTTGGACTGGGCCAAACCACCAGGGAGTAAGACTCGTCCATTTCCCATGAAGTCACCCAAAAATTTCACGACCATGAGTGACAAGATATCCAGAGACAAAAACTTGAGCAAGAACCTCACACTCGCCCTTTTCTCAAATCCCGAAATGTTCTCCTCATGGTCTGTATATAAGTCCTACCATACCTATGACCTGAAACATAAGCCAAGTTTGTGTTTTCAGACAACTGTCCAAACAGTCCTGGACTACACAACCTACAGTCTTAGGCCCCTGGAGCCAAACCTGAGGACTGTACTTGCCCTCTCCAAGGGAATTGTGTGTGCCCATTCCAATGGCCACATTCCTTCTAATAGGATAAACCTCCAAAGTCCCTGATCCATCTCATTAGTGGTAGCTTCCCAGGTAAAACAGGGGCAATCTGAGCCCATCTGAGCACCAACCTGTACTCAGACCCATAGACAGATGTCCCCAGAGGTAAAAAGCAAAGAACAGACCCCTAGTCACTAATCATATCCATTGCTTTGGTTTCCAGGCATCTCTCCTCAGAGGCCTGGATCAAAACCAGCAAAGGCTGTTTCTTGACTCACCCATCAGAAAACATCTCATCTACACATGGGAAACTTGCACGTTGGAGCTGTTTTCAAAGGCTCTGTTTAGGAGAACCCTTCAGGGCCCCAGTGCCACCGCTCTTTCCAAGGTTCCATAGACACAAAAGCACATTAGGACCCATCCACAGGAGAGTCCATTTCAACTCAGCCTCCTCGGTTTCTCCCCTAGATCCAGCAGAACTAACCTGTCTTGATGCTAGGAGACAATTGGAATGCGAGGTGGGCTACCCAGCCATCCATCCTTAGAACCCTGCTCAGAATCATTGGCTTGGAGCCAACAACAGGTCTCAATTGTCCTGCAGAAGACACTTTGCAGTTTGGAGCTTCTCACAATTCCCTTTGTGGGAAAACCGCCATGGCCTCGTGATGCCCCCCTTTATGAAGGCGCTATCAGGGTCAGATACTCCAACCTGAGCGATCGTCTGATCCTCGCCCTGACTTCAGATGCACGAGATCTCTATTCAGTTCTGTAGATTGTGCCTGCCATATCCTCACCCAGAAACTGAAGCCTAGCTAGTGTTCTCAGACTTCTGTCCTCAGACTACTGACCCAGAAGCCCTCCATTTTGGCAATCCAGAACTACAAAGCAGCACTCTGCCTGCCCTCCAGAAGAAAAACATTGCCCTCTGGGGCTACCAAGTAACCCCAAGTGAGGATCAGCCTGCGCCTACCTTGGCTGTACCCCAAATACATAGGCTGACCAGGGCACTAATGCCCTTTCTGACACTGCCTGAGCCTAGACCTCCTGGCCGCACCAAGACAGCTGGCCGCACACTGAGCACATCGAGCCGCCAAGGCCTTAGGACGTCATCTCTTTCCACCTCGGTTTTCAGGCTTCAGAACCTAGACCTTATCTCTATTCACTGCCCAGACCTGAACCTAATGCAGAAATCAGAATTCCTTCCCCAGGGCAAGAAACCTTGTGGTTGGCATGTTGTCCAATGTTAAGTTTAGTTGAAACCAGTGTGGCCCATGAGGCCCCGCTCATGCTTGCTTTCCAAGCCCCCATACACACAATCCTCACCAGTGTTTGAGTTTACCAGTCGCCCAGCCCGTACCTGGGGCTCTGCTCTGGAATCCCTTTCTTGGAGAGACACATGAGTCAGAAAACACGACTCCACCCTTACCAGAAAATGACCCCAAACTCTTGGGAGCTGGGACAAATCCCCAGAGAGGGATAGTCGTCCATAGTCCCTGAGGCCACCTTTCCAATCCACGGCTATACCGGACACAACATCCAGAGACAAAAGCCTGAAGGAACGCCTCCCATTCGCCCTTGTTTCAGAGGCCCAGGAGCTCCCTCTCGGGCTGTACATCCGGCCTGCCATACGCTAGGCGCCACTCATGAGCTGAGTTTGTGTTTTCAGACTTTTGTGCCCACAGCCTGGACCCACAAAACCTCCAGGCTAGGGCCTCTGGAGACACAACGAAAGATTGTGCCTGCCCTCTCCAAGGAAATTGTGCCCAATCCATTGACCACAACCCTACAGGTTAGGGAAAAGCTCCAAGGCCCCTGAGGCCATCAATAGTGTAGGCCACCCTGGACTAAGAAGGGCTCTCTGACACCAGCGGAGCATCTATCTCCACTCAGACTCTCAGACAGTGTCCCCAGAGACAGAAGGTTGAAATGGACAGGCCCCAGGCCCTAATCTGAACTTTAGCTTTGGTTTACATGTGTCCGTCCTCAGAAGACTGTTTTCGTAGACCAGCACACGGAGCTTTTCTGAGGCACCAAACCAAACCTCTCTTGTCTTCTCATGGGAAGCTTACTTACTGGGGATGTATCAAACCCTTCAGGTAGGAGAGTTCCGCAGGGCCACAGAACAACCAGCACATTCCAAGGTCTCCATGGACTCAAACGCACATTATGACGCATCCTCAGGAGAGGCCATTTCAACTCAGCCCCCTGGGTAGCGTGCCCCAGAGGCACCAGATCAAACATATCTTGTGGCTAATGGCCAATGGGAATGCGAGGCATGCTGTACAGGGATCCATCCTTCGAACCCTGCTCTACAGTCCTTCCGTATCCTATGTCCTGGAGCCATGCAACAGGACTCGAATGTCCCGCAGAAGGAAACCTTGTGGTTGGGGTAACCTCCAAACTCAGCGTGGGAAAACTTTCTTGGCCTCATGAGGCCCCCGCTTCATGAAGGTGCCATCATGGCCAAAAACTCCAGCCTCAGCCAACGTCTGATCCTCAGCCTGACTTCAGATGCAGGAGATTTTGATTCAGCCTCTGCAGAGTGGGCCTGCTCTGCCCTTGGCTCCATTCCTCACCCTAGCTTGTGTTTTCAGACTTCTGTCCTCACATTCTGGGCCCACAAACCCACCCTCCTGGAAATTCTGGGGCCACAATGAAGCACTCTGCCTGCCTTCCAGGAGAAAAACATTGTCTATGGTGCTGCCCAGAACCCCAAATGAGGACCAAACAGCTTGGCCATCGGCAACACCCCAATTGCATAGGCTACCTTAAACACTGATGCTCTGTCGCAAATTGCCTGAGCCCAGACCTTCCAACAGACACCGACACAGCTGGCTGCACACCCAGCACATTGGACCAGCCACTGCCTTAGGCCACCATCCATTCCCAACCTGGGTTTTCAGTCATCGGAACCTGGACCTTATCTCCAATTCCTGCACACGGGGGAACCTGATGCACAAGTCAGAACCCCTCCTTCCCCATGGCAAGAAACCTTGCTGCTGGCAGTGAGTCAAACATTCAATGTAGGAGAAAACGGCATGACCCATGAGGCCACGCCCATGGGTGAGGGCCGCCTTGGGCACAAACACACATGGTGACCCTCAGCATGAGTACCTTATTCAAGTAACGCCTCTCAGTGACTGGACCAAGAGCCCGCATATGTGGCTTGCCATGCCCATAAAAACCCAGGACTAACTAGATGGTGTGTATTCCAGTTGAGGGAAGCCACTGCTGTGCTCTAGAGTCCCTCTCCTGGGGGGTCCCCTGTGGCAGAATACAGTACTCTTTCCTTCCCACAGAATGAACCAAAACACTTGGGAGCTTGGACAATCCCCCGAGAGGAAGGCTCTTCCTCGGCCCCTGAAGCAACCCCTACCCTGAACGGCCACTGTGAACGCAACACCCAGAGACAAATCCTGAGCGAATGCATCCCACTTGCCCTCCTTTGATATCCAGAGGATCTCCCCTCACGGACTGGAGATCAGGCCTGCCATTACCTTGGCCCCTAGCTGAGCCAAGTTTGCTTTTTCAGACATCTGTCCCCACAGCCCGGGCAAACACAGCCTCTAGGCTGGGTCCTCTGGAGCCATACCATATGACCGTGCCTGCTCCCTGCTGGAAAACTGTGTCCATTCCTTTGGCCACACAACTCCAGAATATGAGAAACCTCAAGGACATCCCACTACTGGGAGCCTCCCTGGACACACAGGGGCATTCGGACACAAGCTGAGCAGCTACCTCCACGAAAGCATGCACACAGATGTCAACAGAGATAGAAGGTTGAGCCGGCCAGGCCCTTAGGCCCTAATCTCAACTCTTGCTTTGGTTTCCAGGTGTCACTCCTCAGAGGCTTTGGTTCGAAGAACAGTATATGGGGCTTTCCTGAGGCACTGAACAGAACTCCTCTCGACTCCACATGGGAAGCTTCCTTGTTGAAGCCGTGTCAAACACCTCAGGTTGGAGAATCCTGCAGAGTCCCTGAGCCACCTCCACATTCCAAGGTCTCCCAGGCCACCAACCCACAGTAGGACTCATCTTCAGGAGAGTCCATTTCAACTCTCCCTTATGGGTAGCTCACCCAGGAGGCCACAGATTGAGCCGGCCTTGTCCTGACTAAAGAGTGGGAATATGAGGTGGCGTTCCCAGGCATCCATGCTTAGACACCTGCTCTCGAGTCTTTCCATATGGGGCCTCCTGGAACCATCCAATAGGACTCGACATTCGTGCAGAAGGAAACCTTGAGGTTTGGAGTAGTTCACAAATCTCATCGTAGGCAAACCTCCCTGGCCTCATGACGCCCCCACACCCTTCAGGAAGAGGCCATGCTGGACAAAAACTCTAGCCTTAGGCTCGTCTCATAGTTGACATGACCTCAGAGCAGGAGATCTCGATTCAGCCTCTGCAGAGTGGGCCTGCCATGCCTTCGATCCCAAACCTCACGCTAGCTTGTTTTTTCAGACTTCCTTCCTCACACTCCTGGCAAACAAGCCCTCCGGACTAGGAACTCCAGAACCACAACCAGGCCCAGTGTCTACCCAACGGAAGAAAAACGTTTCCTTGTGGGGCTATCCAGAAAACCCAGATGAGGATCAACCTGCTCGGGCCTCAACGGTACCCGAACTGGATAGGCTGCACTGGGCACTCATGCTCTGTCTGACACAGCCTGAAGCCAGACGTCCAGACAGACAAGGAGACAGCTGGCCGCACACCCCGCACTCGGACACGCCATGGTCATATGCCGTCAACTCTTCCTAACCTTGGTTTTCAGATATCTGAACCTAGATATTATATCAATTCTCCATACAGCTGGGTATCGCATGCAAAAAACAGAACTCTTCCTTCCCCATGGCTATAAAGCTTGCTCTTGGCATGGAGTCACACCTTCAGGGTGGGAGAAACCTTCATGGCCACTGATGCCACGCCCAAACGTGAGTGCTGCTTGGGCACAAATTCAAACAGTGACCCTCAGCATGAGCCCCATGTCAAAGAAAGGCCTGTCAGGGCCTGGACCAAGAGCCCGCATATTGACTTGCCAAGCACCTATGCACCCAATCCTCACCAGTGATTGATTTTACCAGTCGCCCAGCCCATACCTGGGTCTCTGGTCTGGAATCCCTTTCTTGGAGAGACACATGAGCCAGAAAACACGACTCCACCCTTACCAGAAAATGACCCCAAACTCTTGGGAGCTGGGACAAATCCCCAGAGAGAGATACTCGTCCACAGTCCCTGAGGCCACCCCTCCTATCCACGGCTATCCCGGACACAACATCCAGAGACAAAAGCCTGAAGGAACGCCTCCCACTCGCCCTTGTTTCAGAGGCCCAGGAGCTCCCTCTCGGGCTGTACATCCGGCCTGCCATACCCTAGGCGCCACTCATGAGCTGAGTTTGTATTTTCAGACTTCTGTGTCCACAGCCTGGTCCCACACAACCTACAGGCTAGGACTTCTGGTGCCACAGCGAAAGATTGTGCCTGCCCTCTCCAAGGAAAGTGTACCCAATCCATTGACCACAACCCCACAGGTTAGGGAAAAGCCCCAAGGCCCCTGAGGCCATCAATAGTGTAGGCCACCCTGGACTAAGAGGGGCTCTCTGACACGAGCGGTGCAACTATCTCCACTTAGACTCTCAGATATTGTCCCCAGAGACAGAAGTTTGAAATGGACAGGCCCCCAGGCCCTAATATGAACCTTAGCTTTGGTTTCCATGTGTCCGTCCTCAGAGGACTGTTTTCGTAGACCAGCACTAGGGGCTTTTCTGAGGCACCAATCAAAACCTCTCTTGTCTCCACATGGGGAGCTTTCTTACTGGGGATGTATCAAACCCTTCAGGTAGGAGAGTTCCGCAGGGCCACTGAACAACCAGCACATTACAAGGTCTTCATGGACCCAAACGCACATTATAACCCATCCTCGGGAGAGGCCATTTCAACTCAGCCCACTGGGTAGCGTGCCCCAGAGGCAGGAGATCAAACATATCTTGTCGCTCATGGTCAATGGGAAACCGAGGCATGCTGTACAGGGATCCATCCTTCGAACCCTGCTCTACAGTCCTTCCGTAGGGTATGTCCTGGAGCCATGCAACAGGACACGAATATCCCGCAGAAGAAACCTTGTGGTTTGGGGCAACCTCCAAACTCAGCGTGGGAAAACTTCCTTGGCCTCATGAGGCCCCCGCTTCATGAAGGTGCCATCATGGACACATACTCCAGCCTCAGCCAACGTCTGATCCTCAGCCTGACTTCAGATGCAGGAGATTTCGATTCAGCCTCCGCAGAGTGGGCCTGCTCTGCCCTTGGATCCAATCCTCACCCTAGCTGGTGTTTTCAGACTTCCGTCCTCACACTCCGGGCCCACACACCCTCCCTACTGGGAATTCTGGGGCCACAATGAAGCACTCTGCCTGCCTCCCAGGAGAAAAACATTGTCTATGGTGCTGCCCAGAGATCCCAAATGAGGATCAAACTGCTTGGCCCTCGGCAACACCCCAATTGCATAGGCTACCTTAAACACTGATGCTCTGTCGCAAATTGCCTGAGCCCAGACCTTCCAACAGACACCGACACAGCTGGCTGCACACCCAGCACATTGGACCAGCCACTGCCTTAGGCCACCATCCATTCCCAATCTGGGTTTTCAGTCATCGGAACCTGGACCTTATCTCCAATTCCTGCACACGGATGAACCTGATGCACAAGTCAGAACCCCTCCTTCCCCATGGCAAGAAACCTTGCTGCTGGCAGTGAGTCAAACATTCAGTGTAGGAGAAAACGGCATGACCCATGAGGCCACGCCCATGCGTGAGGGCCGCCTTGGGCACAAACACACATGGTGACCCTCAGCATGAGTACCTTATTCAAGTAACGCCTCTCAGTGACTGGACCAAGAGCCCGCATATGTGGCTTGCCATGCCCATAGGCACCCAGGACTAACTAGATGGTGTGTATTCCAGTTGAGGGAGGCCACTGCTGTGCTCTAGAGTCCCTCTCCTGGGGGGTCCCCTGTGGCAGAAAACAGTACTCTTCCCTTCCTACAGATTGAACCGAAACACTTGGGAGCTTGGACAATCCCCTGAGAGGAAGGCTCTTCCTCGGCCCCTGAAGCAACCCCTACCCTGAACGGCCACTGTGAACGCAGCACCCAGAGACAAAAGCCTGAGCGACTGCCTCCCACTTGCCCTCCTTTGATATCCAGAGGATCTCCCCTCACGGACTGGAGATCAGGCCTGCCATTACCTTGGCCTCTAGCTGAGCCAAGTTTGCTTTTTCAGACATCTGTCCCCACAGCCCGGGCAAACACAGCCACTAGGCTGGGTCCTCTGGAGCCATACCACAGGACCGTGCCTTCTCTCTACTGGGAAACTGTGTCCATTCCTTTGGCCACACACCTCCAGAATATGAGAAATCTCAAGGCCCCCGAGGACATCCCACTACTGGGAGCCTCTCTGGACACACAGGGGCATTCGGACACAAGCTGAGCAGCTACATCCATGAATGCATGCACACAGATGTCAACAGAGATAGAAGGTTGAGCCGGCCAGGCCCTTAGGCCCTAATCTCAACTCTTGCTTTGGTGTCCAGGTGTCACTCCTCAGAGGCTTTGGTTCGAAGAACAGTATATGGGGCTTTCCTGAGGCACTGAACAAAACTCCTCTCGACTCCACATGGGAAGCTTCCTTGTTGGAGCCGTGTCAAACACCTCAGGTTGGAGAATCCTGCAGAGTCCCTGAGCCACCTCCACATTCCAAGGTCTCCCAGGCCACCAACCCACAGTAGGACTCATCTTCAGGAGAGTCCATTTCAACTCTCCCCTCTGGGTAGCTCACCCAGGAGCCCGCAGATTGAGCCTGACTTGTCCTGACTAAAGAGTGGGAATATGAGGTGGCATTCCCAGGCATCCATGCTTAGACACCTGCTCTCGAGTCTTCCCATATGGGACCTCCTGGAACCATCCAATAGGACTCGACAGTCGTGCAGAAGGAAACCTTGAGGTTTGGAGTAGTTCACAAATCCCATCGTAGGCAAACCTCCCTGGCGTCATGGAGCCCCCACACCCTTAAGGAAGAGGCCATGCTGGACAAAAACTGTAGCCTGAGGCACGTCTCATAGTTGACATGACCTCAGTGCAGGAGATCTCGATACAGCCTCTGCAGAGTGGGCCTGCTCTGCCCTCGGTCCCAAACCTCAGGCTAGCTTGTGTTTTCAGACTTCCTTCCTCACACTCCTGGCAAACAAGCCCTCCGGACTAGGAACTCCAGAACCACATCCCAGCCAGTGTCTGCCCAACGGAAGAACAACGTTTCCCTGTGGGGTTCCCCAGAAAACCCAGATGAGGATCAACCTGCTCGGGCCTTGACGTGCCCCGAACTGGATAGGCTGCTCTGGGCACTTAAGTTCCATCTGACACAGCCTGAAGCCACACGTCCAGACAGACAAGGAGACAGCTGGCCGCACACCCAGCACTTCGGTCACGCCATGGTCTTATGCTGTCACCTCTTCCTAACCTTGGTTTTCAGATATCTGAACCTAGACATTATATCAATTCTCCACACAGCTGGGTATCGCAAGCACAAAAGAGAACTCCTCCTTCCCCATGGCTGTAAAGCTTGCTCTTGGCATGGAATCACACCTTCAGGGTGAGAGAAACCTTCATGTCCCATGATTCCACGCCCAACCGTGGGTGCAGCAGCACAAATTCACACTGTGACCCTCAGCATGAGCCCCATGTCAAAGAAAGGCCTGTCAGGGCCTGGACCAAGAGGCCACATATGGGGCCGGCCAGGCCGCTATGCACCCAATCCTCACCAGTGTTTGAGTTTTCCAGTCACCCCGCCCGTACCGCGGGATCTGCTCTCGAATCCCTTTCTTGGAGAGACACATGAGCCAGACAACACGACTCCACCCTTCACACAAAATGACCCCAAACTCTTGGGAGCTGGGACAAATCCCCAGACAGGGATACTCGTCCATAGTCCCTGAGGCCACCCGTCCAATCCACGGCTATCCCGGACACAACATCCAGAGACAAAAGCCTGAAGGAACGCCTCCCACTCGCCCTTGTTTCAGAGGCCCAGGAGCTCCCTCTTGGGCTATACATCCGGCCTGCCATACACTAGGCGCCACTCATAAGCTGAGTTTGTGTTTCCAGACATCTGTGCCCACAGCCTGGACTCACACAACCTCCAGGCTAGCCTCCATTCCAAGGCCCTCATGGACACAAACACACATTAGGCCCCATCCTCAAGAAAGTCCATTTCAACTCAGCCACCCCGGTTTCTCCCGCAGAGCCATCAGATCTCAATTGTCTAGTCCCTTCACTCTTCCCCAGGGCTCTGCTTTGGAATTCCTCTTTGTTTGGGGCACCTGAGGTATCAAACCTGAAAGGAGACCTCCCATCCCACAGATTGACGAAAAACCATTGGGACCGGGCCATATCCACAGAGAGGAAGATTCGTCCATGACCCATGAGGCCTCGCCACATTCCACGGTCATCGTTGATACAAAATCCAGAGAACAAAGCCTGAGCAAGCGCCTCAGACTCGCTCTTTCTTCATATCCTGAAGTTTTATTCTCATGGTTTGTAGATTGGGCCTGCCATACCTACGTCCCCAAACCTAAGCTGAGTTTGTGTTTTCAGACTTCTGTCCTCAAATTCCAGGGCCACACACCCTCCAGGATGGGGCCCCTGGAGCCACACATTAGGACTGTGCTTACCCCATGCATGGAAATTCTGCCCATTCCATTGTTCAATATCTACATATTAGGAGAACCCTGCAAAGTCCCCGAGGCCATCCCAAGAGTGTAGGTCTCCCGGGACAAACAAGGGCGGTCTGACACCAGCTGAGAATCTATCTCCACACATGACATAGATGGATGTCCCTAGAGAAGAAGATGGAACCAGACATGACCCTAGGCCATAATCAGATCCAAGCTTTGGTTTACAGGCATGTCTCCTCAAAAGCCTGAATTCCAATACAAGCATAGGGGGTTTCCTGAGGCACCCATCAGAACAAACCTCATCTGCACAAGGAAACTTGAGCATGGGAGCTATGTCAAAAGTTTAGAAGAATACTTCAGGGTCCCGGTGCCACCGCCCCATTCCAAGGTTCCCATGGACACAAACACACTTTAGGAACTTACCTCGGGAAAGTCCATTTCAACTCAGCCTCCCCGGTGTCTCCCGCAGAGCCATCAGATCTCAACTGTCTTGTTGTTAGGAGACAATTGAAATGCGAGGCGATCTTCCCTGGCATCCATCTTAGAACAATGCTCTGGAGTCATTCCATAGGAAATGTCCTGGAGCTGCCCAACAAGTCTCAAATGTCCCGAATAAGGAATCCTTGAAGGGGGCATCCCACTACTCCCAACGTGGGAAAACGTTAAGAGCCTTGAGACTCCGCTTCGTTCAGAAAGGGGCAGTCATGCACAAAAACTCCAACCGGAGACAACGTTTGTTCCTCGCCGTGACTTCATATGCTTGAGATATTGGTTCAGATCTGCAGGGGACACCTGCAGTTCCCTCGGCCTGAAGCCCAAGTTTAGGTTGTGTTCTCAGACTTCTGTCCTCACACTCCTAGCCCAGAAGCCCTCACGTTTGGCAATTCCGGACCCACAATGCAGCACTCTGCCTGCCATATAGAAAAAATATCTTGCCTAATGAACTGCCCGGGCACCTCAAATAAGGATCAACCTACACGACACTCGACTGTACCCAAATTATATAGTCTAACCTGGGCACTAATGCACTGTCTGACACAACCTGAGCCCGAACCTCCTGACCAACAACTAGGCACCTGACCGCACACTGAGCACATCAGACCCACCATGGCCTTAGGTCACATCTCTTCCCAAATGCGGTTTTCTGACTTCCGTACCTAGACCTTATCTCCAACCACTGCCCAGGGTTGAAAAGGATGCAGAAATCAGAACTCCTTCCCCATGGCAAGAGACCTTGTGATTGGCATATGGGGCCTTCCATGCCCCTAGGCCCCAAATTTTAACCATAGTTTTGGTTGTCCCCTCACTCTTCCCCAGGGCTCTGCTTTGGAATTCTTCTTTGGTTGGGACCCTGAGGTAACAAACCTGAGAGGAGACCTCCCATCCCACAGATTGAAGAAAAGCAATTGGGACCGTGCCAAATCCCAAGAGAGGAAGTTTCGTCCATGGCCCATGAGACTTCCCCACATTCCACGGCCATCGTTGACACAAAATCCAGAGACCAAAGCCTGAGCAAGCGCCTCAGACTCGCTCTTTCTTCATATCCTGAAGAGTTCTTCTCATGGCTTGTAGATTGGGCCTGCCATACCTACGTCCCCAAACCTAAGCTGATTCTGTGTTTTCCGACTTCTGTCCTCAAAGTCCTGGGCCACACACCCTCAAGGCTGGGGCCCCTGGAGCCACACATTAGGACTGTGCCTACTTCATGCATGGGAATTCTGCCCATTGCATTGTACAAAATTGTACAAATTAGGAGATCCCTCCAAAGTACCCGAGGCCATCCCAATATGTAGGTCTCTTTGGACAACAAGGGCGGTCTGACACCAGCTGAGCATCTACCTCCAATCATACCATAGATGGATGTCCCCAGAGAAGGACATGGAACCAGACAGGACCCTGCCATAATCGGATCCATTGCTTTGGTTTACAGGCATGTCTCCTAAAAATCCTGGATTCCAATACCAGCATAGGGGGTTTCCTGAGGCACCCATCAGAAAACACCTCGTCTCCACGAGGAAACTTGTGCATGGGACCTATGTCAAAATCTTAGGAGAATACTTCAGAGTCCCGGTGCCACTGCCCCATTCCAAGGACCTAATGGACACAACCACACATTAGGCCCCATGCTCAGGAGCTGTCCATTTCAAATCAGCCACCCTGGTTGCTCCCGCAGAGACATCCGATCTCCACTGTCTTGTAGCTAGGAGACAATTGGAATGCGAGGCGGGCTTCCCTAGCATCCATCCTCAAAGAGTGCTCTGGAGTCATTCCATATGGGATGTTTTGGAGCTGCCCAACAGGTCTCAATTGTCCCGCAGAAGGAATCCTTGAAGGGGGCATCCCACAACTCCCAATGAGGGAAAACTTGCATGGCCTTGAGATTCCTTTCCGTTCATGAAGGGCAGTCATTCACAGAAACTACAACCTGAGTCAACGTCTGATCCTTGCCGTGACATCAGATGCATGAGATATGGGTTCAGATGTGCAGGGGGTACCTGCCTTGCCCTCGGTGACGCCCAAGTCTAGCTTGTGTTCTCAGACTTCTGTCCTCACACTACTGGCCCAGAAGCGCTCACGTTTGGAATTCCGGACCCACAATGCAGCACTCTGCCTGCCCTCTAGAAAAAATATCTTGCCTAATGAGCTGCCCAGGCACCTCAAATGAGGATCAACCTACCGGGCACTCCACTGTACCCAAATTATATAGTATAACCTGGGCACTAATGCACTGTCTGACACAACCTGAGCCCGAACCTCCTGACCAACAACCAGGCAGCTGACCGCACACTGAGCACATCACACCCACCATGGCCTTAGGTCATCATCTATTCCCAACTGCGGTTTTCAGGCTTCCGAACCTAGACCTTTTCTCCAACCACTGCCTATGGTTGAAAATGATGCAGAAATCAGAACTCCTTCCCCATGGCAAGAGACCTTGTGATTGGCATGTTGTCCAAAGTTCAGTGTAGTTGAAACCAGTGTGGCCCATGAGGCCCCGCCCATGCTCACGGGACACATTGGTCACAAACACACATTGTGACCCTCAGCCTGAGCCCAGTCCTCAAGTAAGGCCTCTCAGTGGCTGGATGAAGAGACAGCATATGGGGCCTGCCATGCCCCTAGGCCCCAAATTTTAACCATAGTTTGGGTTGTCCCTTCAATCTTCCCCAGGGCTCTGCTTTGCAATTCCTCTTTGGTTGGGACACCTGAGGTAACAAACCTGAAAGGAGACCTCCCGTCCCACAGATTGACGAAAACAATTGGGGCCGGGCCAAATCCCAAGAGAGGAAGTTTCGTCCATGGCCCATGAGGCTTCCCCACATTCCACGGCCATCGTTGACACAAATCCAGAGACCAAAGCCTGAGCAAGCGCCTCCGACTCGCTCTTTCTTCATATCCTGAAGAGTTCTTCTCATGGCTTGTAGATTGGGCATGCCATACCTACGTCCCCAAACCTAAGCTGATTCTGTGTTTTCCGACTTCTGTCCTCAGAGTCCTGTGCCACACACACTCCAGCCTGGGGCCCCTGGAGCGACACATTAGGACTGTGCCTACTTCATGCATGGGAATTCTGCCCATTCCATAATCCAAAATTTACAAATTAGGAGATCCCTCCAAAGTCCCCAAGGCCATCCCAATATGTAGGTCTCTTTGGACAAACAAGGGCGGTCTGACACCAGCTGAGCAACTAGCTCCACTCAAAACATAGATGGATGTCCCCAAAGAAGGAGATGGAACCTGACAGGACCCTAGGCCATAATCGGATCCATTGCTTTGGTTTACAGGCATGTCTCCTCCAAAATCCTGGATTCCAATACCAGCATAGGGGGTTTCCTGAGGCACCCATCAGAAAACATCTCATCTCCATGAGGAAAGTTGTGCATGGAACCTATGTCAAAACCTTAGGAGAATATTTCAGAGTCCCGGTGCCACTGCCCCATTCCAAGGTCCTCATGGACACAAACACACATTAGGCCCCATGCTCAGGAAAGTCCATTTCAACTCAGCCACCCCGGTTGCTCCCGCAGAGCCATCCTATCTCCACTGTCTTGTTGCTAGGAGACAATTGGAATGTGAGGCGGGCTTCCATGGCATCCATCCTCCAACGGTGCTCTGGAGTCATTCCATATGGGATGTTTTGGAGCTGCCCAACAGGTCTCAATTGTGCCGCAGAAGGAATCCTTGAAGGGGGCATCCCACAACTCCCAACGTGGGAAAACCTCCATGGCCTTGGGATTCCTCTCCGTTCTTGAAGGGGCAGTCATGCACAGAAACTTCAACCTGAGCCAACGTCTGAGCCTCGCCGTGACTTCAGATGCATGAGATATTGGTTCAGATGTGCAGGGGGTACCTGCCTTGCCCTCGGCCTGAAGCCCAGGTCTAGCTTGTGTTCTCAGACTTTTGTCCTCACACTACTGAACCAGAAGCCCTCAAGTTTGGCAATTCCGGGCCCACAATGCAGCACTCTGCCTGCCCTCTAGAAAAAATATCTTGCCTAATGAGCTGCCCAGGCTCCTCAAATGAGGATCAACCTAAACGGCACTCGACTGTACCCAAATTATATAGTGTAACCTGGTCACTAATGCACTGTCTGACACAACCTGAGCCCGAACCTCCTGAACAACAACCAGGCAGCTGACCGCACACTGAGCACATCAGACCCACCATGGCCTTAGGTCATCATCTCTTCCCAACTGCGGTTTTCAGGCTTCTGAACCTAGACCTTTTCTCCAAACACTGCCAATGGTTGAAAATGATGCAGAAATCAGAACTCCTTCCCCATGGCAAGAGACCTTGAGATTGGTATGTTGTCCAAAGTTCAGTGTAGTTTAAACCAGTGTGGCCCATGAGGCCCGGCCCCTTCTCGCGGGCCACATTGGTCACAAACACACATTGTGACCCTCAGCCTGAGCCCAGTCCTCAAGTAAGGCCTCTCAGTGGCTGGATGAAGAGACAGCATATGGGGCCTGCCATGCCCCTAGGCCCCAAATTTTAACCATAGTTTGGGTTGTCCATTCACTCTTCCCCAGGGCTCTGCTTTGGAATTCCTCCTGGTTGGGACACCTGAGGTAACAAACCTGAAAGGAGACCTCCCATCCCACAGATTGACGAAAAACAATTGGGACCGTTCCAATTCCACAGAGAGGAAGATTCGTCCATGGCCCATGAGGCCTCCCCACATTCCACGGCCATCGTTGACACAAAATCCAGAGACCAAAGCCTGAGCAATCGCCTCAGAATCGCTCTTTCTTCGTATTCTGAAGATTTCTTATCATGGTTTGTAGATTGGGCCAGCCATACCTAAGTCCCCAAACCTAAGCTGAGTTTGTGTTTTCAGAATTCTGTCCTCAACGTCCTGGGCCACAAACCCTCCAGGCTGGGGCCCGTGGAGCCAAACATTAGGAATGTGCCTACCCCATGCATGGGAATTCTGCCCATTCCATTGTCCAAAATTGTACCAATGAGGAGAACCCTCTAATGTCCCCGAGGCCATCCAAATATGTAGGTCTCAGTGGACAACAAGGGCGGTCTGACACCAGCTGAGTATCTACGTCCACTCATACCATAGATGGATGTCCCTAGAGAAGGATATGGTACAACACAGGACCCTAGGCCATAATCGGATCCATTGCTTTGGTTTACAGTCATGATTCCTCAAAATCCTGGTTTCCAATACCAGCATAGGGGGTTTCCTGAGGCACCCATCAGAAAACATCTCGTCTCCACGAGGAAACTTGTGCATGGGACCTATGTCAAAATCTTAGGAGAATACTTCAGAGTCCCGGTGCCACCGTTCCATTCCTAGATCCTCATGGACACAAACACACATTAGGCTCCATGCTCAGGAAAGTCCATTTCAACTCAGCCACCCCGGTTGTTCCCGCAGAGCCATCCGATCTCCACTGTCTTGTACTAGGAGACAATTGGAATGCGAGGCGGGCTTCCCTGGCATCCATCCTTGAACGGTGCTCTGGATACATTCCATATGGGATGTTTTGGAGCCGCCCAAAAGGTCTCAATTGTCCCGCAGAAGGAATCCTTGAAGGGAACATCCCACAACTCCCAACGTGGGAAAACCTCCATGGCCTTGGGATTCCTCTCCGTTCATGAAGGGGCAGTCATGCACAGAAACTACAACCCGAGCCAACGACTGAATTCGCCGTGACTTCAGATGCATGAGATATTGGTTCAGATGTGCAGGGGGTACCTGCCTTGCCCTCGGC